>NC_079541.1:212500-267500 GCF_003711565.1 Takifugu flavidus
TCCACATTCCCCGTGTCCCTCCATATTCCCTGTGTCCCCTCCATATTCCCTGTGTTCCCTCCATATTCCTCTTGTTCCCTCCATATTCCCCGTCTCCCCTCTATATTCCCTCCATATTCCCTGTGTTCCCGCCATATTCCCTCCATATTCCCCGTGTCTCAGTTGTTGCTGGTCCTGGGGTCAAAGGTTAGCTGAAAACAGGAAGTGAAGGAAGAGTCGACCCTGCTGTAGAACTTTAATAAATGTGACCCGTGGTTCCACTGGAAAACTGTTTTTTTCCGCTGCTTCTGTCTGGGAAACGTGGCGAGGATCAAAGCTGACGTTATACCGAAAACTATATTTATTAGAGTTCATGAGAACAATCAATAGATTTCAGCAATACAGTTAAAATAACGATGGTGATGAGCAGGTCAAACGTGGCTCACAAAGTAACATTTTAATAGAATAAATAATTATCCAAAACAACAGCCCTTTTCCGGAGCTGTGTTGCCACGGCGACGGCATCAGGTCCCCGGGGCAGCGCGGTGGCCGTGACTCTTCTTCTGTGGTTCTACCTGTTGGCGGACCACCAGCTGGCCGCCTGCAGCTTCATCACGCTGTGCCGCTCCTGAGGGCTGAAGTGCAGGATGGTCAGGATGGCGCCGAGCGTCTGCTGCCGCCCGCTGGGCTCCGGCAGCGTCAGGAACTTGTAGATGATGTTCTTCAGGTACTCCATGTTGGCGCCCTCTCTGTTCTGGTCCCTGATGAGCTTGGCCAGCTGCGCTCGCAGGTGGGCGGCCTCCTCGTCGTGGCGCTCGGCGTTGGCGACCAGCTTGGCCTGCAGCTGGTGCAGGTCGTCCTCCAGCCGGTGCTTCTGCCGCCGCAGCCCGCCCAGCTCCACCTCCTTTCTGGCGAAGTGCTCGGCGTAGAGCAGCAGCGTGGGCTCGCTGGGCGCCACCGGCCTCAGCGCCTGGCTGATGGCGCCGCTCTCGCTCTCGCTCTCCGGGGAGTCCAGCCGTTCGTCGGCCATCTTGTCGGCATCTTTTGGGCCGATGAGCGCTGCGGCCCGGAGCCTCTCCAGCTCCTGGTCCTTCTCGTCCAGCAGCGCCATGGTCCGTTCTCTCTGTTTGTGGAGCTCGGCCTCCAGCACCATCAGGTTGTCCCGATGCAGCGTCTCCAGCCGCTCCACTTCCTGTTTGTGGGACAGCTGCAGCGCCACCGCCTGCTGCTGCTGCTCCTCCAGCTGGTGGCGCTGCTGGACCTCGGCCTCGTCGCTCTGGATCCGCATGTTGATGTACTTCTCCTTGAGCTCAGCCAGCTGGTCCCGGACCTCCTCCAGCTCCCGGGTCTGGCAGCCATCTTTTGCATTCTTGCCCTTCAGAACCAACTGTGCTCGCTGCTTGTAGCGCTCAAACTCCTCCTTCACCTGCCGCAGCTCCTGCTGGTACTGCAGCACCGAGCACTGGTCCTCGTTCATCTCCACCTCAGCGACGGTCTTGAGGTCGGGGTCGGGGCTCCTCTGAGCGGCCAGAACCAAGAGCTTCTTCAGCTTCTGCAGCTTCTCCTTCAACACGCTGGCGTCCAGCTGAGACTCGTCCATGTTGAGGTCAACACTGGTCCTGCTGGACGCAGCGATGGCCAGGGTTTTGTTCTCCGTGTCCAGCTGCAGGATCCGCTCTCGGAGCCTCTGGGCCACCTGCTGGTCTCGCTGCCGGGTCTTTTCAGAAGAACCCAGAACCCCCGACAGTTCGGAAACCCTTTGCTCGAGATCTGCCACACGAAGTTCTGCCGCTTGTGCACGTTCACAAGCTCGTTCCTCAGCTTCACGCGCCTGGAAATCAGACAGGACAGCATTAGCACAACCCTACAGACACGGTCTTGGACTGTCCCCCCAGAACTGAGGCCTTGTTCTCATCTCCGCCTGGTTTACCTTCCTGGTCTCCATGTGGATCTGCTGCTGCAAATGTGTCTTCAGCTCTGACAGCTCTTGCTGGAGTTGTTCTACCCTGGGATCCAGTTTCTTCTGGTCCTCCTCAGCCGATTGCAGCCTCATCCTCAGGTCATCTCTCTCTTCTCTGAGTTTGTTCAAATGAGCCTCAAACTCCACCCCCCGATCTGCAGCCTGTGACGTCAGGAGGAGCGTGGCGTTGGCGTCCTGTAGGCGGAGCTCCATGTCCTGACGCGTGTCCCGCTCCTGCTGCAGAATCTTCTGTAGTTCTCGGAGCTGATGGACATGATCGCCCTGCTCCTGCTCCCTCTCGTGCTGCTGCGTGATGATGCGGGCGCGGCACTCGGCCAGCTGCTGCTGCAGGCCATGAAGCTCCGCCTCCTGCTCTGTCTTCATGGTCGCCAGGTGGGCTTGCAGCTCTTCCATTTCCTGCTTCAACTGGCGCTTGTCAGCCTGGAAACTGGCCTCCATGCGTGACTTCTCCTGCGTGACTGTGGCCAGAGCGTTGGTCAGCGTGCTCAGTTGGCTTTTCATCTGCGCAAGGCGGCGGTCCACCTCGGCCGGGGGACACAGTGTGGCCTGTGGCGGTTGCTCCGCCCCCATACCTCTGGTCTCCGAGGCACCCGCATCAAGTTCAGACCTCACAATCTGCAGAAAGATGATATCAATGGTTAGATGATTCAGCCTTGACCAAGAGGACGTTTTAGTTGGCAAATGATCAGACGTACCACGGCGCTGGACCGGCCTCCTGGATCTGCCTGGTCCTCCTCACTCTGGTCCCCTCTGGTGCTCTCACTGGGCGACTCCACGGACGCTGCGGTGTCCACACTGTCTTCACTGTGGAGCGAACACCCATCCTCAAGGACTTCTGAGGTTTGTTGGGGCAGATGACTGTGCACATGCAGCTCAGTGTCCTGGGACGCAGTGAGGGCCTTTAGACTGGCCTCCAGAGCCTCCTTTTCCTTCAGAAGACTTTTATAGGCTCGCACCACATCCTTGAAACGGGTCTGGTACTGGACCAGTTGCTTTTTCTGGGACTCGATGGTATCCAACAATTCTTTCCTGCTGGGCCCTCCCCCAAAACTCACCCCAAACTTCTCCATGCTGGTGATCAGATTGGATCCATCACAACAGCTTCATGTGGTTTCTGAAAATCAACATGACATAAACAAAAAGAGATGCCTAAACTGTCACAGATTGAAGAACCAGTTCCTTTTTAAAAAAAAAAAAAAAAAAAAAATTGGAAGTGATCAAGTTACAGTCAGTGTGTGTGTGTTTGGTTGTACTTCTGTACATATATAGGATGAATAACCTATATATTATTATTATTATTGCGCGGCTGAGAAGATGATATCAGAACTTTGTCGAGCTGGACCTGAACCAGGTTGACCCGGACCTGATTGTGCAGAGAATCGCCTGGATAACACGAGTTTGATCGGTGAAAGTGCTCACATCGTTCATCAACAATAGCTCGAACACGAAAAATGGAGGATTTTTAGTATTTCGTATTTTTCATTCGTTCCCAGCTCCGGTCAGACTGACTCGGTCCTCACCTACCGGAGCAGCGGCCGCCCAGCAGGAGCGATCGTTTACTGGGATGGAACAGAAACGGTCCTTGTCTTGATGATTCGACCCAGAACGGTGGAACTCAAAATAAAGCCCGGGTGGAGAGTCCGGACGCTCCGGCCGCCATGTTGGACCAAAGCGGAAGTCCGACAGTGGGAGGCGCGAGTCTCGCGATGGCTACAAATTCAGGAACAAATATCCAAATAATATTCGAAATTGACAAACAACTTTTTCAAAGCTCGTAACGTCTCATCTCACAAAAAGGGACTACATCAAAGTCAAGCTGTGCTGTTGTTTTCCTGACGAATTAGAAGGTTTGAATTTCTTCTTCGCAAATAAAGTTTTTTCAAACGATGACGTCATTTATTCCGCGTTGGCCTGGACGTGGCACCGAGGAGGAGCTGCGCCCTCTGGAACCGTCGCCTGCCGCTCTCTTCTTTTCTCTCTCAGCAACCTCGTCCACAAAAACGTCTGACATCCGCCCCGCTGAGCTTGTAGACCCCCGGCCACCGAACCGGATTGCACAGCTAAAATGGGTCTGACGATTTCGTCTTTGTTCTCCAGGCTGTTCGGAAAGAAGCAGATGAGGATACTGATGGGTGAGCGGCTTCATGCTAACTGCTGTCTGGCTAACGGGGCACCCATCGAGGCGGGGGGGGCTGTGAACTGGGGTGGGTTTGTTCGGGTTGATGATTTAAAAGTGTGTGTGCTGTGGTCTTTTTTGAATGAACTTAAAGTCCGGGTTTAACACCGAGCGTGGTCTGAATGATAGCTAATGCAGTTAGCCACTCCACGCTAACGCTCCTAAACAACGGGGTGATGGGAGATGTTGCCGCCTGCCAGCTGAAGGTTAACGGGTTGACTACAAGTAAAATACTGTCAAAGTGGGTAAAACCAAAGGATCATATTGTTACTAACAGTAAAACTTGATGTTTCAGTGGGTTTGGACGCAGCTGGAAAAACGACGATCCTGTACAAACTGAAGCTCGGAGAGATCGTCACCACTATCCCGACTATCGGTAATAAAGCATCGATAACACACCTGAGGGGAACAGTTTGGTGTCGCTGTGATGATTGTGAACAGCCTGACCTTCTGGGTCCTCATCAGTAAACAGCTGTTGGTGCATAAAGTCATCTTGATGGCAGTGGACCCGACAGCCAAGCTTCTGCAGGCCCGGGTTCCCCCGCCTGCTGCTCCCAGACCAACTCTGCTCACCTCCACAATGTTCTGCTGCCTGATTCCTACAATTACATTTGAATTTCCCAGCACTGTGTCTGTGGACCCACCAGGCTTCACGCTCATGACGGCTGTTGCTAACATGCAGATGTGACCCAAGTGTGTCTGAACTATAGAACACAGAACCCTCACAGAACCCTGCATGTGTTCCTTTACTGGATAAGAAGATGTTTGTTTGACATAAATGAACAATATTTCAGGCTTTAATGTGGAAACGGTCGAGTACAAGAACATCTGCTTCACAGTCTGGGATGTGGGCGGCCAGGACAAGATCCGACCTCTGTGGAGACACTACTATCAGAACACACAGGTAGGGAACCAGAACCCCCAGGGCCTGCAGTACACACACGGTGCGCTGACCTCTGACCTCCCTGATGTGTTTCAGGGTCTGATCTTTGTCGTGGACAGTAATGACAGAGAGCGAGTGGCGGAGTCTGCTGACGAGCTGTCAAAGATGGTGCGTTACACGGCTGGGTCCGAGCCCGCCTCACATGCCCAACATTTTGATGTTAAACTAGGAAAAATCTGTGATTGCTGAATAAGCTTGTTCTCAAAAGGAAATCAGACAGGAAGTAGTCATAGTCCAGCTGTTGAACACTGTCACATGACCCTTCGTGTCCATGATGTCATCAGGTCCAAGAGGACGAGCTGAAAGACGCCGTTATCCTGGTGTTTGCTAACAAACAGGACCTTCCCAACGCAATGGGAGTGAGCGAACTGACTGACAAACTGGGTCTGCACAGCCTGAGGAGTAGAACCGTAAGAACACACGGCGGGCCCTCCAGAACCATGCTGCCGCAGGCGTGAGGCGCCTGTGGGAACACGGGGTGTTTGCGGCTTGCTGCGTCTGACCTGATGTCTTGTCTCCTCAGTGGTACGTCCAGGCCACCTGTGCCACCCAGGGTACCGGCCTGTACGAGGGGCTGGACTGGCTGTCCAACGAGCTCGCCAAATAGACCAGCGCCTGCAGACCTGAAGACTGACTCACTTGCCGGGGTGCAGATAAAACTGAGAGGAGCCACAATTAAAAAGGACTTTTTTTTAAATTATAAATGTGTCTGTAGGAGGAAGTGATGTCATGGACTCTGACTTTACTTTGATTTCCCATCAGCCCCCCTCTCTTCTTCCTGCAGATTTTTTTTTTTTTTTTTAAATCCGCATGTTTTAACTCAAGTTTGTGACCAGATGTTGTGGAAGAGTAGGGCCAGAAGTTCACAGGTGAAGTGCACCTGTGGGAGGGTCGGGTTGAAGGAAGGAGTTAGTAGAGTTGTGACGGCTGATTCCACAGAGCAGACCCTGAAGGCCTCATCATTCCCTAATGATGTGACGACGCAAAGACGATGATGCAATAAAGTTTTCTTATTTCTGTCACTTGTTGCCAGGGTGGACCTGTTGAAACGTGTTGGTTCTGATCCATTTCACTCACTTTGTACAGCTTTGGTTGTCTGGAGAAAATGCTCTTGTCTGTTTTGGAAACGTAACATTGTGAACCTTTATTTAATGAGAAACTTCTTGAAGAAAAATTAATTCTTCAAAATTTCTACAAAAAGCCAAACCTGTTTTTACTGAACAGACAACTTTAAACTTAAGGAAAACTCACATGGATTCGATCTGAAACAGAAGAACACCCCAGAGTTGAAGGATTAAAAAGAACGCAGAAACGAGCCGGACTGTAGGGGGCGCTGTCACCGGGACGCGGATATAGTGTGAGATTCAGGAGCAACTTTAAATACTTTAACTTCACGCTGTCCTTTATCCCATCGGTCCAAACACGAATAAGAACCCTGGTCTGATGTTCGGCCGTTGTTTCCGTCTTCATCGACGCCACCTCACTTCCGGTTCGCTACACTCCGATTGGTTCGTGCTGGTTGTTCTGACGTTTGACAACAAAGACTTTCTGAGCAGAAACTGTCACCACATAAACGAAATCTTCCAGGACAACTGTGGAGACACGTGACAAACAGCTGAGTCCAGGTAAGACACGCACCTGTGCGTTAGTCCCGGGGACATGCGCGAGGCGACTCACCTGACATGCGTTTGAAGGACGGATCAGCTGATCCAGGTAGCCGAAATCGACTGGCCGTTCGGACCATCTGCATCATCACAGCTGCAGTGTTTTCATCGTTCTCTAGCTCACCTGCAGACTAACGACCAGAACCACAGGTGAGATCACGGTGGACGGGTCACACTGGACCTCCAACCCTCCAAACCCTCCCTCTTCCCTTAATAAACGTCACGTGAGCCCACGGTAAAGAACCATGGAAGCGCCCGGTCACCTGTGGTCTCGCGCATGTGGCAGCCGGACCGGACGAGGACGGAAGTCTGATCCTGTAAACAAACATAATCTGCACACTCACCGCCAGAACTCCGTCCTCACTGATGACCAGGTACCCGAGCTGGTCCGGGATCCGCTCCAGACCCGAGGTCAGCACCGCGGTGGTCTGAGACATAAGGACCATCATTGTGGAGCTTTGGATAAAGGCCGTCAACAAAACTGTTCAAACCAAACTCACCATTCTTCTTCTTCTTCCTCTTTCCTCTTCTTCTTCGTTTGTCTCGCTTCGGTTCGTCGTTGTTTCACGTGACTGATGCCTTTGCGTGCTGTCGGAAATCTAAGAGTTGCTTTGCAGACGGTCACGGAACAGGACATGTGTGTCCCTCCAACACGACATGTGTCGCTTCACTCAGTAATTAATGGCTTTGATATAATGAGGTCGTCAGCGAGATGAAAGGCTCGTTTCCGGTGGGGGCGCGATCCCGTCGCGCTTTGCGTAACTCGGGCGGAAGTGTCGGTCAGCTGATCTCCTCACGTGATCGCGAGCCTCCGTTAGCTAACAGCTAAACTCTTTTGTCGTTCTGAGGTGAAATTTTGGCGTCTGAAGCTCGTGATGGCCGGCCGCGGGAAACTGATCGCTGTTATCGGGGACGAGGACACGTGCACGGGCTTCCTGCTCGGAGGAATCGGCGAACTGAACAAGAACCGCAAGCCGAACTTCCTGGTGGTGGAGAAGGACACCAGCATCACGGAGATCGAGGAGACCTTTAAGTGAGAAGCGCCATCATCGGACCCGTCAGAACATGCTCTTCGTCAATATCTAGAAACAATATGTTACCATAGAAACGTGGATTATTTAAACGATGAATGGGACTTTTGAGCTGACGACAGAAGCAAAGCTGACATTTTAGTCAGGCTCTTTACTGGTTTTATTCGTTCTGATTATTCTGATTTATTCGTTCGTAATTGATTTCAGTGACTCAAAGATGGTTGATATTTAACTGTTGAAAAAGTTGATGCTTTTGATTGAAGTCTCTCGCAAAGCTAACTTCCCGTTGACTTCCTGTTCCTCCCTGCAGGAGCTTCTTGGCTCGCAGTGACATCGGCATCATTCTGATAAACCAGTTCATCGCTGAAATGATCCGCCACGCCATCGACGCGCACATGCAGTCCATTCCTGCCGTGCTGGAGATCCCATCTAAAGAGCATCCGTATGACGCGTCCAAGGACTCCATCCTCCGGCGCGCCAAGGGCATGTTCTCCGCCGAGGACTTCCGATAATCTGTCCAAACACCACATGTTTACAGATGTGATGAGCTCAAGTGTCCCTGACCTGCGGTTTTGTTGTTTCCTGTGACTTTTCTCGTCGTGGTAGTTTCGATGTGACACGTGGAAAATCTTGTTTTTCTGATGTTAACTTATAAAGATGTTGAGGACAATAAAAGACATGATTGTGACCTTCTGCTTCAGTTAATTCCAGAATAAAAGTCCCCTGACAGGAGACTTGCTGTGAATAGATAAGCACTTCGGTGATGACGTCACAGTGTGAGGTCAGAGGTCAGCAGGGGTCCCGTGGTTGCATTGCCAGAGTAAACAGCGTTGACCTTCGGAGGATGAGGGCTGGTGTTTGGAGAAGCTTGACTGACTGGGACCTTGAAGGCAGCAGCAGTATAAAACCAGTGTGAAGGCGTGAGCGCCGCCAGTCTGATGCCCGAGGAGATGGTGCCACTTCAGACCTTCGCACTCGTCACCATGGCGACGATGATGGTGACTTCTGCTGCTGTTCTTCCTCCTTCCCATAATGGCAGGTGAGATCTGTCGTCGGGAACATGCTCACAGGCAGAGGAACATGGCAGGAAACTGGTTTCTGTTTCCTGTTGGCAGCAGTGAGGAAGCTGGACGCTCTCAGAGGTTCATGAGTCGGGAGGAGAATTCCACCAGGTGAGTCACGTCCATGACGCTGTCGAGCTTCAGAGGTTCCTCTCATCAAACATCAGCTCAGGAGACCAACCTTGGTCCAGCCACCAGCCAAACATCTGCAGCCTGCACAGCTGGAACAGCTGCATCGTGGTCAAATGTCTTTTACTGCCTGTTTTGCAGGTTTGATTCTCGCCAACATGTGGAGGGTTTGCAGAACATCTCGCTGCTGTCAGTACTCGTCACCTCTAACCAGTAATTGTCACCTCTAACCAGTAACAGTAACACGTCACCTCTAACCAGTAACCAGTAACACATACCAGTAATTGTAACCTCTAACCAGATCGTGCTCTAACCAGTATTGTCTCTCTCTCTCTCTGTCACCTGTAACAGTCTCTCTCTCTCTCTCTCTGCACACCTGTAACTGTATCTCTCAGATCTCTTCTCTCTAACCGCCTGTACCTGTCTCTCTCTCTCTCTCTCTATCCCGGCCTGTTGTTACCTGTCTCTCTCTTCTCTCTCTCTCTGCC
The DNA here is from genome assembly GCF_003711565.1 of Takifugu flavidus. Taxonomy (NCBI): domain Eukaryota; kingdom Metazoa; phylum Chordata; class Actinopteri; order Tetraodontiformes; family Tetraodontidae; genus Takifugu; species Takifugu flavidus. The sequence goes on from NC_079541.1 coordinate 221,953, forward strand.
CACCTGTACCTGTCTCTCTCTCTCTCTCTGCCCGCCTGTACCTGTCTCTCTCTCTCTTGCCCGCCGGTACCCTGTCTCTCTCTCTCTCTCTGCCCGCCTGTACTTCTCCTCTCTCTGCCCGCCTGTCCCTGTCTCTCCTCTTCTCTCTCTCTCTCTGCCCCCACCTGTTACCTGTCTCTCTCTCTCTCTCTCTGCCCGCCTGTACCTGTCTCTCTCTCTCTCTCTCTCGCCGCATGTACCTGCCCGGTCTCCCTCTCTCTGCTGACACTGTGACCTGTCTCCCTCACAGCCAGAATCCCATCACACGGGGCTGCATCTTCTCCACCTGCATCGTGACCGACCTCAGTAACCGCCTGCAGGGCGGAGATGAGACAGCTGGTGATGAAACTACCAACCCTTGGGTAATGGAAGGAAGTGAGAGGAGGCGGCTGTCAGCTGTATGACATCATCCTCGTCATCATCATTATTATCATCATCATCGTCTACAGAGCCGATCATATACTCTGTGAATGGATGGCATTTGCTGAAATGCATCATGGGAGATGTTAGTCCACTGGTGTTACACCAGGGGTGTCCAACCCAGTCCTACAGGGTGGTGGGAAACACTTCCAGGTACTACACGTCCCAGAATGCACCGCGGCAAAGACCATCCAATCACTGAGCTCCATGACCTGTTGAGTCAGGGTTTTTCATTGATCAGTGTATTATCACAATAATTGGACATGATTAAGATAAGATCTCTGATCTGTTCAATCTTATTACCCTTTTAGAAATTCTAGAGCTGCTTTATAATCATTAAATTCGTGAAGGTAACGATTGTTTCCACTGGCTCATTTTCTCTGGGTTTGATCTCAAAGTCAACATTTTCTCCTTGTCTTTATTTAATTTTCTCCTGTTTGTTAGTGTTTCTCTTGTCATCCATTCTACCACTGTTCTGATCACTGAGCAGCAATACTGATCAATGATCTTCATTATTATATTTGGGTAACCTTTCAAATGTCATCGTGATAAGAGCTATGGTTCATAACTGCTCAAACTGATCATCAATAACCAGATGAGCTCCTAAACACTTACAGAATAAAGTAATCATCAGTTGTCCTCTGGAAGCTGCAGTGCTCCCGAAGACACACAGCTCGGCTGATCTGGGTGTTTCTGTGGCGCTGGTATTAACGCTGATATTACCAATAGCAAAACTAGGGATTATTGACATTGACTGACCTCTGTATTATGTAGGTCATCACCACCGTTACTGTTAGCAGTAATCACGACAGTTATAAATATTGTTACCGTTTATAATATAATGCTCCGTGTATGTCCGTCTAACTTTTTATCTTGATTATTTTGATGGCTCCTGTGTTATACTGTTGAGGTGCACTCGGTTGCACAAAAGTCCTCTCAGCTCGCGAATTCACATGAAAAGTTGAATATTTTAAATTTTAGGCGAGTGTTGCTTCTACTCCTAGATTGGCAAAAAAATATTATTGAAAAGTAAACTGTATTTAAAACGTTTATTTACGGTTCAAAACACATTCGAGGTTTTTTTAAATTTATTAATTCTTTTCTCTCGCCATTACAAGAACGTTCAAACGAACAACTATGCAAATTAGATAATGACGTCATTTCGCGACTTTTTGCGCAGCCAATAGCGACCTCGCTTACTGAGGAGTCGCTGACGCTGCGCGGAACTAATGTTGGGTCACTCGTTTCCTTTCGGCGGGTATTGAAAGTTACACGAAGGGATCTCTGCGAGATGGCGGTTGCTGTGTAGGATTCTTTCAAGTCAGTTTTTGTCGTTATTTTTCTGTCTCATCGCAGTCCCGTTTCTGAGCTGAACCATGGAGGGGGGCAAACCGAGCCTGGCCCTGGTTTACCAGGCTATTCAGGCCTTGTATCACGACCCGGACCCGGCCGGGAAAGAACGAGCCTCGGTGTGGCTTGGGGAGCTCCAGAGATCGGTAAATATGGGAGAGGTCTGGTGTAGGCATGCGGATGGGTGGCTCTGAAGTTGGAACATATGTTCTCACCGGATCTAAACCCGAACCGGATCATTTTGATTTCTGTCTTGTTGTAGAACTACAGGCTGGGAGGTCTGCGCAGTCTCAGAAGGGCCGCAGGGTAGATACGAAGCTAAGCTAAAATAGCTAACTGAGTGGAGCAAAACAACATGTTAGCTTCCTATTGAGCTTCTTATGTCCAGAACCTGTGTTTAAAGTGCGCGGGGGAGTCTGGCGTGTTACTGACCTGCGTAAATCAAACAGTTCACCAGACAGATCACTTTAATGCTGAAGTTTCTCCCAGAACCCTGCAGGTTGTTTTACTTCTGCTATTAAGTTGTTGCTTCTATCAAAGATGCTCTTTAAAGTGTTGCATTTCTATGAGACCCACTGGACCACGGGCTTGGTTCTAAATGTGGGTTCCGAACTTTCGATGGCTGCTGTGTTGGGCTCAGCTGAGCTGTCATACACCTTGTGTTCAGATGTATGCCTGGGAGGTCTCGGACCAGCTGCTGCAGCTGAAACAGGATGTGGAGTCCTGTTATTTTGCTGCTCAGACAATGAAGATGAAAATCCAAACCTCCTTCTACGAGCTGCCGCCTGAAACCCACAACGCACTGCGAGATTCTCTGCTGACCCACATCCAGAACCTGAAAGACTTGTCGCCCATCATCGTCACACAGGTGGGCCCGGTTAGCTTCTGCCAGAACTCGCTCCTTCTGTGGCTCCCTAATCTGTGGCGTCTCCTCTCCTCAGCTGGCGCTGGCCATCGCAGATCTGGCGCTTCAGATGGCCTCCTGGAAAGGAAGTGTTCACACCCTCATAGAGAAGTAAGAACTGGGAATTCTTCTGCTCCTTCTGCTTACACTTGCAGTCCAGGTGTTACCTGAACGCTGACGGTGGCTGCTGTCTGTCTCCGCCCCCTCAGGTACAACAGTGACATCACCTCCATGCCGTTCCTCATAGAGATCCTCACAGTTCTACCAGAAGAAGTCCACAGTAGATCTCTACGGATTGGAGCCAATCGAAGGACAGAAATAATTGAGGATCTTGCGTATTACTCGAGCACCGTGGTCACATTACTGGTTAGAAACACTTCCTGTCTCTGATATGTGACCTCCACGTCGCAGCGACGTTGGTCCAGATGATTGAAATTTTAGTTTTCAGGTCCAGATGTGATGGATTGCTCATGTTTGTGGTCCTCCTAAAGGAGCTGGGGGAACATTTGTCAGACGTACGCGTGGCGTCTCCGCTCTGGCAGCTTCCTGTCTGTTGTCGATGAACCCCGCTGAGCAGCGGCCCTGTTTGGGGCATTTAGAAGGAGCGTAACTGCCCCTGCAGAACGCTGATGAGAGGGCAGCGGAAGCTTTGATCTTTGGTGTTGGACCGGTCCGTGAAGACATTCCGCTTGACTCAAATCAGCCCCGTTTGTCTTCTCTTTGATGGTTTCCATGTTTCTGATGATGGAAACAGACGGTTCCAGATCCGAATCAGGAAAACAGGCAGGAAGTTCTACGACTGCCGTGAGACCGACCTCAAACGTGCCTGAAACGATGGGTAACGTGCTGGGCGACCTAAAATGGCCGCCGTGCGGCCTGCATGGGCGCTGGGCCGACGCGGCGCTGCGTCTCAGGACGTCCCAGAAGCGAGGCGGCACCGGGGACCCGGATCGGGGACCCGGATCAGCTCCGCGGCCCTTCAGGAACCTCTTCTGATTGTCCCTGTTGTGTGTTTGTGTGTTGTAGACATCCTGTGTGGAGAAAACGGGCAGTGATGAGAAGATGTTCATCAAGGTGTTCCGCTGTCTGAGCAGCTGGTTCAACCTCGGGGTCCTGGACAGTAACTTCATGGCCAGTAACCAGCTGCTCATGGTCCTGTTCCAAGTCCTGGTGAGGGTTCCTCTTTGTGGGTCTGGAGTAGGTGTTGATGGCTGTTTAAGCCGCCTTTGACCCGCTTCCATGCTTCTCCTCACAGCAGAGGGATGAAACCTCCACCAACCTTCACGAGGCGGCGTCGGACTGCGTCTGCTCAGCTCTTTACGCAATAGAGAATGTGGACACCAACGTGGCTTTGGCCCTGCAGCTCTTTCAGGGGGTCCTGACTCTGGAAACAGCCTATCACATGGCCGTGGCCCGAGAAGATCTGGACAAGTGAGGACGCCCACGGGGGGGTTGTGGTTGGACACCTGCTCATGTCACCGCTCTTGTCTCTCTTTCTGCCGTCAGGGTCTTGAACTACTGCAGGATCTTCACAGAACTCTGTGAGACCTTTTTAGAGACCACCGTCAGAAGTCCAGGTCAGGGGATGGGTGACCTGAGGACTCTGGAGCTGCTGCTCATCTGTGCTGGACATCCCCAGTATGAGGTAGAGAACCTCCGGCAGACCCACAAAACCTGGTTGACCTGGAGGTTCTTCACCAAGCCCCTTTTCACACGGCTCTCCTCTGATCCAGGTGGTGGAGATCTCCTTTAACTTCTGGTACCGCCTCGGAGAACATCTGTACAAGACCAGTGATGCGGCTCTGAACGGCATCTTCAGGCCGTACATCCAGAGACTCCTGCACTGCTTAGCCCGGCACTGTCAGCTGGACCCGGACCACGTACGACCCGCTCCGGCCCTGTTCTGTCAGGTTCTCGCCTTCCCTGATAACGTCGGCTCTTCTCACCAAACAGGACGGAATCCCAGAGGACACGGACGACTTCGGAGAGTTCCGGATGAGAGTGTCGGACCTGGTGAAAGACGTGATCTTCCTGGTTGGCTCCATGGAGTGTTTCTCTCAGGTACCATCTGTCTGGTCCTCGTGATGGTTCCAGGAGCAGAGGCTGGTGCTGGCCCTGGTGCCGGCCCTGGTGCTGGCCCAGGTGCCAGGACCAGAGCTCAGGAGGTGACCCAGTTAACCCCTCACCTCTGTTGGCAGTTGTACTCCACGCTGAAGGAGGTGAACCCGTCCTGGGAGGTGACCGAGGCCGTTCTCTTCATCATGGCTGCCATCGCTAAGAGTGTCGACCCGTGAGTACCGCTCCCCCCAGGGAGGGCGGAGGGCTCCTGTGGTCCTGGTTCTGAGCCCCTGGGATGGCTTTGTTTTTCAGAGAGAACAACCCGACCCTGTCTGAGGTTCTGCAGCAGGTGGTTCTTCTTCCGGAGAACGTCCACATCGCGGTCCGCTTCACCAGCATCGAGCTGGTCGGGGAGATGAGCGAGGTCGTCGACAGGAACCCCAGGTTCCTCGGTACGGTTCCGAGTCCCCCCAGGGCAGCGGTCCGGGCCTGGACGGGCCTTCTGTCACGTTCTGTGTTTGTGTGCAGACCCGGTGCTGAACTACCTGATGAAAGGCCTCCGTGAGAAGCCCCTGGCGTCAGCAGCCGCTAAAGCCATCCACAACATCTGCTCCGTGTGCAGGGATCACATGACCCAGCACTTCCAGGGCCTCCTGGACATCGCTCGCGCCCTCGACTCCTTTGCACTGTCCACCGAGGCCGCCGTGGGTCTGCTCAAAGGTACCGGAGCACCTGAGCACCTGTGCACCTGTGCACCTGTGTCCGTCTGTCCTCAGAGCTCAGGGTGCATCTGGCCTGTCTGTGTCTCACCTGTGCAGGTACGGCGCTGGTCCTGGCTCGGCTCCCTCTGGAGAAGATTGCAGAATGTCTCAGCGACCTGTGTGCCGTTCAGGTTCTGGCTCTGAAGAAGGTCAGGCGCCATTTCGGGCTTCTTGAGGAACATCTGGGTCCTTTAACTGACGCGCTGGCGTTTTTTTCAGCTTCTGGCCGAAGAATCCGCAAATGGAAAATCGGCCGATCCGACAATTTGGCTGGACCGGCTGGCCGTGATCTTCAGGTGAGTCCCGCTGGGGGAGGCGGGCCGGTGAGGGCCACAGGTGAACAGCTGGTGCCCGAGGCATCATGGGAAGTCCCCCAGCAGTCCAGTCTGGCCTTGTGTGGGGGGGGGGGGGGTTGGTTCACCTGTTCGGTTCTCCTGTGTTCACCTGTGTTCTCCTGTGTTCACCTGTGTGTTCTCCTGTGTTCTCCTGTGTTCACCTGTGTTCTCCTGTGTTCTCCTGTGTTCACCTGTTCGGTTCACCTGTGTTCTCCTGTGTTCTCCTGTGTTCTCCTGTGTTCACCTGTGTTCAAAAGTGTTCACCTGTGTTCACCTGTGTTCTCCTGTGTCTCCTGTGTTCTCTGTGTTCACCTGTTCGGTTCACCTGTGTTCTCCTGTGTTCTCCTGTGTTCTCCTGTGTTCACTGTTCGGTTCACCTGTGTTCTCCTGTGTTCACCTGTGTTCTCCTGTGTTCTCCTGTGTTCTCCTGTGTTCACCTGTTCGGTCACCTGTGTTCTCCTGTGTTCTCCTGTGTTCTCCTGTTTCTCCTGTGTTCACCTGTTCGGTTCACCTGTGTCTATCTGTGTTCACCTGTGTTCTCCTGTTGTTTCCCTGTGTCACCTGTGTTCACCTGTGTTCACCTGTTTGAGTCCTGTTGGTTCACCTGTGTTTGTGTTCTCTGTGTTTCCTGTGTTCTCCTGTGTTTCTGTGTTCACCTGTGGTTTCCTGTGTTCTCCTGTGTTCTCTGTGTTCTCTGTGTTCCCCTGTGTTTCCTGTGTTCCTTGTTTTCCTGTGTTCTCCTTTGTTCACCTGTGTTCTCCTGTGTTCTCCTGTGTTCACCTGGTTCTCCTGTGTTCTCCTGTGTTCACCTGTTCGGTTCACCGTGTTCTCCTGTGTTCACCTGTGTTTCCTGTGTCTCCTGTGTTCTCCGTGGCACCTGTTCGGTTCACCTGTGTTCTCCTGTGTTCTCCTGTGTTCTCCGTGTTCTCCTGTGTTCACCTGTGTTCACCTGTGTTCTCCTTGTTCTCCTGTGTTCTCCTGTGTTCACCTGTTCGGTTCACCTGTGTTCTCCTGTGTTCTCCTGTGTTCTCTGTGTTCACCTGTTTGGTTCACCTGTGTTCTCCTGTGTTCACCTGTGTTCACCTGTTTGGTTCACCTGTTTGGTTCACCTGTGTTCACCTGTGTTCTCCTGTGTTCTCCTGTGTTCTCCTGTGTTCTCCTGTGTTAACCGTGTTCTCCTGTGTTTCTGTGTTCTCCTGTGGTCTCCTGTGTTCACCTGTGTTCTCTGTGTTCTCCTGTGTTCACCTGTGTTCTCCTGTGTTCTCCTGTGTTCACCTGTTCGGTTCACCTGTGTTCTCCTGTGTTCACCTGTGTTCCCTGTGTTCTCCTGTTTCCTGTGTTCACCTGTTCGGTTCACCTGTGTTCTCCTGTGTTCTCCTGTGTTCTCCTGTGTTCTCCTGTGTTCACCTGTTCGGTTCACCTGTGTTCTCCTGTGTTCACCTGTGTTCTCCTGTGTTCACCTGTGTTCTCCTGTGTTCTCCTGTGTTCACCTGTGTTCACCTGTGTTCACCTGTGTTCTCCTGTTTGGTTCACCTGTTCGGTTCACCTGTGTTCACCTGTGTTCTCCTGTTTCAGACACACAAACCCCATCGTGGAGAACGGACAGTCTCACCCCTGTCAGAAGGTCATCCAGGAGGTAAAGTTCCCAAACTCTCTTGATTGGAATGTTGTGACCTGTCTGTGGAACATCTCACCGCATTCCCTGTGCTTCACCTGTAGATCTGGCCGGTTCTCTCACAAACGCTCAACACTCATCAGGCTGATAACAGGATCGTGGAGAGATGCTGTCGCTGTCTCAGGTTTGCAGTTCGATGCGTCGGGAAAGGCTCCGCCTCCCTGCTGCAAGCCGCTCGTCACTCAGGTGAGACCGTTTGGACTGAGCTTCACCTGAGGTCGACAGAGAGGGTGAACCGTCTGTGTGTGTGTGTGTGGGTCTGTGTGTGTGTGTGGTGTGTGTGTGTGTGTCTGCGTGTGTGTGTGTGTGTGTCTGCGTGTGTGTGTGTGTGTCTGCGTGTGTCTGCGTGTGTGTGCGTGTGTGTGTCTGCGTGGTGTGTGTGTGCGTGTGTCTGCGTGTGTGTGTGTGTGTGTGTGTGTGTGTGGGTCTGTCTGTGTGTGTGGGTCTGCGTGTGTGGGTCTGTGTGTGTGTGTGTGCGTGGGTCTGCGTGTGTGTGTGTGTGTGTGTGTGTGTGTCTCTCAGATGGTGAGTGTGTACCAGGTGTATCCACACTCCTGCTTCCTGTACCTGGGCAGCATCCTGGTGGACGAGTATGGGATGGAGGAGGGCTGCAGGCAGGGGCTGCTGGACATGCTGAAGGTGGGTGGAGCTGCTGGTTCCGTGTCCTCGTGTCCTCGTGGCAGCGCCGCACCTGCAGCTCACCAGGACCTTTTCCTTCTCCAGGCTCTGTGCATGCCGACCTTCCAGCTGCTGGAGCAGCAGAACGGGCTGAGGAACCATCCCGACACCGTGGACGACCTGTTCCGGCTGGCCACCAGGTGAGTGCGCAGAGCCCCGCCCAGCAGAGGCCCCTCAGACGTGTGACACCTGTGTGTGCGTCAGGTTCGTGCAGAGGAGCCCCATCACGCTGCTCAGCAGCAGCATCATCGTTCACATCATCCAGTGCGCCATCGCCGCCACCTCACTAGACCACCGGGACGCCAACTGCAGCGTCATGAAGTTCGTCCGAGACCTGATCCACTCTGGAGTCGCCAACGACGTGAGTTGGTCGGGTCACACCCGACCCACCAGGGGCGGGGCTAACGCGACTGACGCGGCTAACGCGACTGACGCGGCTAACGCGACTGACGAGGCTAACGCGACTGACGAGGCTAACGCGACTGACGAGGCTAACGCGGCTAATGTGACTGACATGGCTAACGCGGCTAATGTGACTGACATGGCTAACGCGGCTAACGTGACTGACATGGCTAACGCGGCTAACGTGGGTTGGATCCAAACCGCCCCTGACCTGGTAGACGATGGTCTCCTTGTGTGGCGTTAGCGACGGCGGCGTGAAGGGTGTAGAGCAGCGGCAGGTGCTGATTTACGCCCGTGCGTCTGGTTTTAGGAGCCTTCAGGTCGTGCGGTCGCCTATTTATGCGCCGCGCCTCAGATCAGTTACAGCTGACCAGACGGCTTCTGAGAAGCTAAAATAGCAGCAAGCAGTCGAGGAATCTCCTCGCCGCCAACCCCCCCCCGGACTGGCGTTACTGCCACCGTTGGGGCGTGGCTGCAACAACTTCCTGTTTCCTGTTGCTGTAACTGTGCCGTGGTGTCCCTGCAGCACGAGGAGGACTTCGAGGTGAGGAAGCAGCTGATTGGTCAGGCCATGGAGCAGCACGGGCAGCAGCTCGTCACCCAGCTGATGCACTCCTGCTGCTTCTGCCTGCCGCCCTACACGCTGCCCGACGTGGCCGAGGTGCTGTGGGAGGTCATGGTGTTTGACCGCTCTGTGAGTATGACCGCTCGCCTGCGCCGCTCACCTGCGCCGCTCACCTGCGCCGCTCACCTGCGCCGCTCACCTGTGCCCGTTTCAGACGTTCTGCCGCTGGTTGGAACACGCCCTGAAGGGGTTACCCAAAGAGACGTCGGGAGGCGCCATGACTGTGACTCACAAACAGCTGACCGACTTCCACAAACAGGTCACCAGGTGAGACGGCCGGCTCCGAGCGACCCGCACGCGTGGCGGGGCGGCCCAGGTAACCATAGTAACGGCTGTGTCTGCTTGCTGCCCAGTGCTGAGGAGTGTAAACAGGTGTGTTGGGCCATCAGAGAGTTCACCAGACTGTTCCGATAGCTGCGACCCGCTCGATGACGGATCACTCGGCACCAGGTAACCCGCACCTTTGTGGTCTCCGTGGTGACGAGTCGGTCCTCCTGACCTTGCTCAGGTCTGCCCGTCCCTGTTGCCGTGGTGACGCTCCTTTTGTTCGATGACCGACAGGTAAAATGCTGTAAAAGTGCAGAGGAGGACGAGGAGGATGAAGATGATGGATGGGGGACGTGGAGCAGCCCTCCGGGACACTGACGCGTCCTCGCCCCTCATCTGCCCCGGCGCCACCTGAGCATCACCTGTTGGTCCAGCAGGTGGCGCTCTGGACGGGTTCACCAAGTGAACCGATGAAGACGAGTGACCTTCATCGGTAAAGAATTGATGGATGTGCCTGGCCAGCATTTTTAAGAAGATTTATTTTTGGGACTTTGGTCGTGTTTTTTTTTGTCTGTGCCATATAAAGATTTCCCATGATGCTCCTGGCCTCAGGCTACAGCTGGAGGATTTGGCATTTTAAATCTGGTCGAATTTTATTTGTTTTTCCACCAAGTGAGACAGAGAGAACTCTGGGTAATGAGGACAGAGACTGACACATGACATCATCGCTGATGTAGCCTTGTTGTAAACAATAAAACAACAGAAATGGAGTCTGCTTCTGTTTGTAAACAACACACAGCATGAGCCAATCAGAGCGGCCCGTTGAGCCCGCGTGGGCGTCGCCCGCGTCCCGCTGGCGTGATGAGCCGAGCACCTGCGGAACGTCTGGAACCTGGACCTGAGGTGGGACCTGGACCTCCGGTGGGACCTGGACCTGTGGTGGAACCAGGACCTGTGGTGGAACCTGGACCTGCGGTGGGACCTGGACCTGTGGTGGAACCAGGACCTGTGGTGGGACCTGGACCTGTGGTGGAACCTGGACTGTGGGGGGGGGGGGGGGGGGGGGGGGGGTAAGGAGAGACGAGGGGCAGGAGGAGCCGCCGGCTTCAGGGGATGTTCAGGGTCCAGGGTCCCGTGATGTTCTGGCTCTGCATGAGCCGCTGCAGCTCCTTGAACTGCTCCACCGTCTGGTCCTTGATGTCGGGGTTTGAGATCCGCAGGTGGACGCTGTCTGTGGACCAGTTGAGTTCTCCTGAGAACATCTCGGTCAGGATCCGAGCCACCACCGGAACCACCTGAGGAGAAAGAGGAGGGGGGGTTGCTTACAGGGTTCTCCACACGAGTCCTCGTCCTGGTCTTCGGTTCTCAGACCTGGACCACGATGAGCTTCTTCTCTTTGGGCCTCCTGTCGGGCCAGTCCTCCCCGAAGCAGAAGTAGATCTCGAAGGGCGGCGGGTTTGGAGCGTCGCCCTTCTGGAACCTGATGAGTCCTGTGGACAGACCTTCACGTCAGCTCGGCTTCTTGGGACTCGTGTTGCTCTCGTGTGAGCGTCACCTTCTAGAAAGTGGTTGAGGCTGAAGACTTTGACCCGCTCCTCGCGCTCCATGGGATTGGGTGGGCCCTGTTCTGGAACGCCGGGTCCAGACCAGAACACCTTAGACTGGCAGAGGCGCATGGCGTAGATGTCCTGCTCCCAGATCTCCAGGATCAGACCGCGCTCCAGCGCCCCCAGCACGGTCTCTGTGTACTGCCGCTGCTTGTGGTTCTGAATGTCAGATGTTCCAGGAAACTGCACCTGCTGCAGGGTGACGGGTCCAAACAGGTCCACCTGCTCCGGGGTGGGTTCCATGTGTCCGTAGTAGAGTCTGCAACCCTGAGGGTTACTGACATTCTGAGAGCCCATCATCCTGCCCCGGTACTGGAACTTCAGGTCTAGATCTGTAACTACAGCAGCATAAAGTGTCTCTTATGAGGACGGAGAACCAGAACCGGGTTAATTAAGAAATACCAGGAGTACAGTGAGATCCTGTCTAACAGCGGAGGCCCGGTTGCTGTTCCAGCAGCCAGAACCTTGAACCCGACTCACGTGGGATGCTGCTCAGCAGGTCATATTTGCAGGTTTGCTGGTTCTGAGGGTGAACCAGGTTCTGGATGTCCCCCATGGTGCCCAATTCTAATGGGTCAGGAAGGGCAGAGGAGGCAGGAGCCGGCAGAACACTGAAGTCCTGGAGGCCGTTGGGGGGTTCTATGGAAGGAACAAAGCTGCTGTCGGTCTCCATCTGGGACGGGAGGTCAGAGGTCACTCTGAGGGATCCAAAGGAGCCATCGGTGCCCAGGCTGATGCGACTGACATCGGGCACAGCTGGGTAGGCGCTGTTAGAGGCGGAGCCTAGAGAACAACCAGCAGGAATGAAGCCTGGCCCCGCCCCCCGAGGCAGCGCTGACAGAACCGCCAGTTTGGACTTACCGATCGTGAGGTGCATCAGATTTGGCATCTGGCAGCAAGAAGGAAGCGAATCGGGTCAGTTGGGGAAAGTCAAAGGTTCCTTTTTAGTTTGAGTTTCTCACCTCTTCGTCTTCCTCCTCACCAACATCTGCAACAGGAGCAAACGCTGCGTGAAGGGTTTGGGTCGGGGACCCGGTCCCGCCCCCCCACACCCCCCCACTCACCCGCGTTCCCGGGCTGCTCGCAGACCTCGTAGATCTTGTACGGGTGGACCGGCGTCTCTTTGGTTCCGTCGTATTTCAGCTGAAACTCTCGGCTCTTGTTCAGAGCACAGCGGAGGTTCGCCTTCCACTTGGCCGGGTCGGGTTCATCCACACCTTCCTGGTACTTGCCCGTCTCCAGAGCCCACGCCTGGAAAAGAGCAGCAAGCGGTTCTGTCTGCCCTCGCAGCGCACGGCACGCGCACGGCACGTGCACGCGCACGAGCACGCGCACGGCACGAGGATCCACGTGACCAAGTGCAAACTGAAGGACGGTGAAGGAAATGGCTTTAATGTTTGACGGGTCTTTTAATGTCCGGGTCCAGGTCAGGTACCTGGTCCCCAGGTATGGACGGAGGACAGGTGCTCTTGTATGTGGGGGAGGGGCTCTGTGTTCAGGAGGTCATGTGATGGCTCTTCCTCTCAAACTGAACTGATCTCGGACCGTATCTATCGGTGAAGGTGGTGAAAGATGAGTTTAAACCCAGTGAACAAATGGACACATTGAGGACAGAAAGAAAAAGGAGGAAGTGACATCAGAGCCAGAAGCTGGAGGAAGTCACACTTCCTCCTTCTTTCACTGATTTTCAAACTGCAAATTATCGCTGCTGTGAATCAGAAAAAGAACCCAAAGCACCGGACGACCCACTGCACCTGGTCAGCAGGTGGACGGGTCAACGATGAGGCGTGAGGACAGGACGTGAGGTCAGAGGTGGGCCGGCGTCCGCCAGACACTGACCTTGAAGATGGTGACCTCCTCCTCTGATGCTGGCGTGTGCCGCGTCGCGTGTTTCCAGGGGATCTGGAAGAGTCGGTGGTCCTGACTGACCCACTGCAGCCCAGGATACCGGCCACTGTTCACCTGAGCCAGTAACCAGGGTTTCAGGCGGATCCTCCGTGGCTGGAAGCTCATGGTGCGCACGTGTGGACCACGGCGTGGACCACGGCGTGGATCACCGAGGGGCGGCCTGGGAAACGTGCGCTCTTAAACGCAGCGGGTTCCACGTTGAGTCGCTGAAGCGACACAAACCATCAAAGCGCCAAAGTGAGAAACATTTAGTTTAGAGGAACTGGCATCATGTGAGCGCCCAGGAACGACTTCCTGTTAGGCTGAATGAGCTGCAGTCTTCAGATTTCCAAAATAAAAGCACAGCGGTTGTCCACAACCTGAAAGAGTGAGCCAGGGAGGAGCTGCTCCCCTGGAGGGTCGACCTGGCCTGAAGGGCCACGTCTGTGGCGCCAACCTCCGTGTCGATTCAGACTCTCCAGACAGCACTCATGCACCTGAGGACACCTGGGGACACGTGAGGAGACCTGAGGAGACCTGGGGACACGTGAGGAGACCTGAGGAGACCTGGGGACACCTGAGGACACGTGAGGAGACCTGGGGAGACCTGGGGACACCAGAGGAGACCTGAGGAGACCTGGGGACACCTGAGGAGACCTGAGGAGACCTGGGGACACGTGAGGAGACCTGAGGAGACCTGGGGACACCTGAGGAGACCTGAGGAGTAAGGACTTACTTAGAACACTGTTTAGACTGAAGCACAGAGATCAAGACCATCATCCAGCTGATCCACGAACTGGGCCGGCCGGGCCACCAGGGACCTCACAGCAGCACCATCACCCCCAACACGGGGCCCAGGGACGTGTGCTGCTCTGAGCACTGATGGTGCTGCTGTGGAGACTGAGCAGCACCAAGTTCCTTCAGTCAACACTGGCAGCGAGCATCGAGAGGATCAGCCGCATACAGTTCGGAAGCTTTTATTTTGGAAGGTTCCATTCGCTAACCGGAAGCACGTGCCGGTGGCCAGAATGACGCATCTTGTTTAGCTGCTGTTTGTATTCAGTGATAGAAAAGTCGGAGAATAATTTGGACATATTTCATTTTAACGTTCATGTAAGTGTCTTGGTGGCCGCGGCCCGACGTTTGTGACGGAACAAAAGCGACACGAGTGAATTCTCTGAGGAGACGACGCAGCTTTAGCGCTCAAACGTGCGTTGCGCAGCTTTGAATGTGAACGTTAGTTAGCATTAGCCGAAGCGAGCTAACAGCAGAAACGAAAATGAAAACAGACTCGTGATGTTTTGCTTTATTCTTCGCTTTGTTTAGTTTATGGGATGTCACTTTTGAATAAGAACAAGAACATTAGCTTATCAACGCAACATTCACACGATCGTTTGCGTCAATAACAAAACAGCCGGGTGATGACGTCACTGAGACGAAGTCGGTACGGTTATCAAGCAGGTCACGTGACAGCGGCCTTTATCAATCAATCAAGGACGAAGAACAAACTCGAAAGGTTCCGATCGGAGTTTAATGAGGTTTTCAGGAAACATTGATGTCAAACATTGATGACTCCAGAAGGGACTTTTTCCTTTGATCTACCAAGAATCGAAGCCAGGGGACATTGATCATTAATCAGCCTGTGAGCTTTACTCCCGCCTCAGGTTTGAAGTCTGGTTCTGGGGGGGTAGGGTTCTGGGGGGTAGGGTTCTGGGGGGGTAGAGTTCTGGGGGGTAGGGTTCTGGGGGGTAGGGTTCTGAAGGGGTTAGGGTTCTGGGGGGTAGGGTTCTGGGGGGGTAGGTTCTGGGGGGTAGGGTTCTGGGGGGTAGGGTTCTGAAGGGGTTAGGGTTCTGGGGGGGTAGAGTTCTGGGGGGGTAGAGTTCTGGGGGGGAAGGGTTCTGGGGGTTAGGGTTCTGGGGGGTAGGGTTCTGGGGGTTAGGGTTCTGGGGGGGGGGTTAGGGTTCTGGGGGTTAGGGTTCTGGGGGTTAGGGTTCTGGGGGCACGAGCAGCTGGAGGAGGCCTGAGCTGTTGGGCCAGAGACGCTAGCGTAAAGCGAGCTGGTCCAGGTTTAACACGGGTCTGGTGTTCTCCTGTTCCAGCATGAAGCTCAGGGTCCAGGTCCAGGGACAGAACACCAGACTGGAGCTCCAGGGAGAAGAACCCAGTCTGACAGAACTCACTCTTCTCATCAGAGAGACGGTTCTGCCTTCTGTTGGACTCAGGTCAGAACCAGGCCGTGGTGTCTCCGGCACCTCGTGGGCGCGAGCGTGATGTGTTTCCTGTGTGGGTCTCAGTGCAGAAACGGAGATCAGTTTGTCCCTGAACGGATCAGAACCCCTGGAAGACACCGGCCAGACTCTGGCCTCCTGTGGGATCGTCTCTGGAGACCTGATCCGGGTCGCCCTGATCCGGGCCGCCCTGATGGCTGCAGACGCTCCCGACAGGGCGGATGATGGGGGAGGCCGCTCAGAGGAGCAGGCTGTTGCCATGGCAACAAACCAGGTGAGCCAGGAAGCAAAACTCCCAGATGTTTGATTCCGGAATGTTCTGATCCACTGGATGGATCTGCCAGGCGAGCGGCGCCTCCGCGGACTCGGACCAGGCGCCGGGCCCGGCGGCGTCCTGCTGGGAGCCGATGCTGTGCAGCGAGACGGACGAAGGTCAGGCGCCCTGGTCCCTGGAGCTGCTCTACCACGCGGCTCAGGTGAGCGGCCCCGGCGACGCCCTCGTGGTCGCCGCCAACCTGCTGATGATCGAGACGGGCTTCAGCCCCCAGGTGAGCAGGGGGGGCGCCGAGTGGGCGGAGACAGATGGCAGAGGAGGGGGTGACCTGTGTGTGTGTGTGTGTTGTGTGTGTGTGTCTGTGTTGTGTGTGTGTGTGTGTCTGTGTCTGTGTGTGTCTGTGTGTGTGTGTCTGTGTGTGTGTGTCTGTGTGTGTGTGTGTCTCTGTGTGTGTGTGTGTGTGTGTGTGTGTGTGTGTGTGTGTCTGTGTGGTGTGTGTGTGTGTGTGTGTGTGTCTGTGTGTGTGCGTGTCTGTGTGTGTGTGTCTGTGTGTGTCTCTGTGTGTGTGTGTGTCTGTGTGTGTGTGTGTGTGTGTGTGTGTGTCTGTGTCTGTCTGTGTGTGTCTCTGTCTGTGTCTCTGTGTGTGTGTGTGTCTGTCTGTGTGTCTGTCTGTGTGTGTCTCTGTCTGTGTGTGTGTGTGGTGTGTGTGTCTGTGTGTGTGTCTCTGGTGTGTGTGTGTGTGTGTGTGTGTGTGTGTGTGTGTGTGTGTGCAGGACAGTCAGCTGAAACCTGCTGAGATGCCTGCAGGTTGGCGGTGTGGAGGCGGAGTCTATAAGCTGCAGTACTCCCACCGCCTGTGTGGCGACAGCGTGGTCGTGATGGTGGCGGTCAGTATGGGCTCCGCCCTCATCATCAACGGTCAGATCAATACTCCGTCGCCACGTTCATTTGGTTCCGCCGCCGTCCGGTGAAAACGTTGTGCTGTTGGCGCCGCAGGGCTGCTGGAGGTGAACCAATCAGCTGACTCGGTGTGTAAACTGTGTGTGGATCCCAGCAGCTACGTGACGGAGGCGTGGCCAGGTACAGGAGGAGGCGTGGCCTGACACAGGTGTGGTGCGTCACTAACGTCTGCTCTTCCTCCAGGTGACAGCGCAGCCGCAGCCTTCAAAGAGCTGAACAAGCTGTCTCGAGTCTTCAAAGACCAGGTGGCGTACCCGCTGATCACCGCCGCTCGCCACGGTAACGCCAGCGCCACCACTGTGTGACTCTAGAGGTGTTAATGTAGCTCTGTCCAATCAGACGTAAGCAGGAAGTGACCTCGTGGGCGAGCGTGACTTCATGATTTGATCTTTGGAATTAAAAGCGCCATGGCTGCTGGTCACATGACCTGGTCGTGTAGCACTCCCGTTAGCATGAAGCTAACGAGAAGGTTGTGACTCGTTTCTCTGTGGCGTCCTTCAGCGATGGCGCTCCCCGTGGCGTTCGGCCTGACCGCTCTTCCTCCGGAGCTGCTCCTGCGAGTCTTCCGGCTGCTCGACGCGCGCTCTGTGGTGATGCTGTCCGCCGTCTGCCGACACTTCGGCGCCATCACCCGCGACACGGCGCTGTGGAGACACCTGTACTGCAGAGACTTCAGAGGTGAGACCGCCGACAGGTGACCCCACAGGCCACGCCCCCCGGCCACTAACCATGTTGTGTGTGTCCAGATTCACATGCTGGCAGGTCCAGGGACACAGACTGGAAAGAGGTGATTGTTTATTTTCCGCCGTGTCTTCGTTGGTGGTTGTGGGCGGGGCCTCGGCGCTAACGCCGTCTCTCTGCCTTCAGCTCTACAGGCGGTCGTATAAAAGCCGGAGCGCTGTGCGGCGCTCGCACGAGTGCTTCCTCCCGCCCCTGTACCCCAACCCCCGAGGCGTCTTCACCCCTCCGACGTTCTTCCCGCCCGTCCCCGGGATCATCGGGGGCGAGTACGACCAGAGACCAAACTTCCCCTTTGGACCCCTCCCCCAGGGCATCCTGCCCCGCCCTCGCTATGACCCCATGAGCCCGTTTCCTGATCTGGACAGACAACCTCCCACCATATCGGGCAGATCCTGGCAGCCCGGCGGGGGCGGAGCCAACATCCGGAGAGGGTTCATCTGAGCAGGCCGCCGGAGTGAGACAGGAAGTCAGTCATTCCTTACTGCCGCTACTTCCTGTCAGAGAAAATAAAGAGACAGCTGCAGCGAAATTGCACTTCTAAAGTTTCATAATTACATTGTTTTACATGGAAAATGGGGCCATTCAGGAGAAAATGTGTTGAGTTTGGCAACATTAAAGGAAAAATGTTGACGGTGACGGGAGAGATGGAGCCTGTGTAGCCTCATTAGCCTAGCATCATTAGCCTAGCGTCATTAGCCTAGCCCCATTTGGGGGAGGGGGGCACGCGTGATGCAGGTGAGAGAAACCTGTCTGTCGGTTTCTGTTCTCGGGCAGGACCAGCATAGCTAGCACGATGCTAAAGAGAGTAAATGTTCAATAACGAAACACGAACTCTTCGTTAATGTTGTGAGAGTAAAATCACACAATTGACTTTAATCAAACATTCTCGTTTTAACTTTGACCCTGTCGGGGTCACGTGGGGGGGGCACCTTGCTCAAGGGTACCTCGGTAGTGCTCTGAAGGTGTTCATGATTCGTCTGTGCTGGGACTCGAACCAGCAACCCTGCTCTTCTCAGCCCAGCTAGCCCCGCCCCCTTCATTAAACTTTATTAGTTGTCATTTTTTAGACTAAGAACAGAAAATGACGTCATCTTTTGTCTTCAAACAATGGGTGCGCTCGTTTTTCACTCCACCACAGCAGCAACGAGGTTTCCTGTGGGCGGGCGGAGTTTGGCGCAGTCCACTACGTCAAGCTGTCACGGTCACGTGGCTGCGGCGTCACTACCCGCGTGAGCGTCCGCTCCTCGGCGCTGCGCCTCAACAGAATCCCTCTTTTTCTTACTTTAACCAACGTTATTCGACGTGTCGTTGACAGAGTTTCTTCGCCAATTTCCGGTTTAGAAACGAGCTGAAACCTTCGCGGTTCGTAGTTAGTTTTCCGTTGGCGATTCGCTCATCTCGACATTTATTAACCACGAAGAAGCCGCGAGCGCCAGCCCCTCCTCCGCGGTGGGCGGGGTCAGCGCGTTCCCTCTAGGGGTGCGTTGGATTTATGATCCGTGATCTACCGGAAGATGTTCGATCGTTTTCGTCATAACGTGAAACGCGCAGGAAGATGTTTGCATGTAAAATGTGTTCCGATGTCCCGTAAACTTGGTAGAATTAGGAATATTCTCAGATGGTTATTGTTGTTTTGGGAGTCGTCAGGATAAACTGCAGTGAAACAGGATAAACTGCAGTGAAACAGGATAAACTGCAGTTGATTCAGAAAACTAGAGCAGTTGTTATATTTGTTCTGTTGGGCCGGAACCAGAATCTCTCCGAGCTGGATCTCGATGAGCTGTCGGAGACGCGCGTGTTCTGTCTCTTTAAGAGTCTCGTGTTTTTACAGGAAGTGTGAGGGGTGTTTCCAGCTGATCAGAGGGAGCAGAACCCCCCCAGTGAGCTCCAGAAGAACGGACCGGACCGGTACCGACTCCCCCTCCTCCTCCTCCGCCTCCTCTGCCCGCTGCAGCGCCGCGGTTAGACGCCTGTTCCCCGCCGCGAAGCCGCGGAATGTCATGATCCCAGCCCGGAGATGGCGTCCTTCCCCGGTTTGTGTCAGGCTGTCGGGCCAGCGGAGGAGAACGGCGAGCTGGACGGGTCCCTGCAGCAGATGCTGAAGGCCATCGCGGACGAGAGGACCCGGCTGAACCTCCGACAGGAGCTCAGCGGCCTGGGTGAGCTGTGGGACGGTGGGTCCAGGGGTGATCGGGTGGCTGGAGCGGGAGGTGAAGCCCCCAAACCCCGGTGGTCATCTGACGGTTCACACTGCAGCGATTCGGCCTAAAAATAATCGGATCAAAGTTCCATTCTTTACAGTCACGCCGATATTTTGATTATTAAAGTTACTGGAAAATCTGAAAATTGTCACTTTTGCGAAGAACAGGACTGATGCTAATGCTAACAGGTCCCAGGGTAGAACAGAGGCTAACAGGTGGCGGTTATAGCTTCAGCTAAATGACTGCGGCTAATGCTAACAGCTCCTGAATTAGTGGGGAGTTGAGACGATGACGTCATCTGTGCTCTTTTGTCTTTGATGATTGGAACAGCGGCGCTTTGTTCACAGTGGATGATGTCATCAGCGACAGCAGCCGTTAGCTCCGGAGCTAACCCATCCGGCTCGGTTCTGCTGCTCTGATCTTCAGGATTCCAATGGAAACCTTATTTTTCTGGAGGAGTCTGAGCGTGCTGAGGCAGCAGCGTATCCCTCCGCTCTAGAGTAGATCTTTAAACACGTTGAACTTTGGTTGTCATTGATTAATCGAGCGGTCACGTGACTGCAGGGCCTCCAGATGCCCTTTAAAAGTCAGACCTGTTCTGGTCCAGAGTGCTGCAGCAGGTCACATGATGTTTATTCATCTCATGTGGTCACATGACAAATGTGACGCCACCGTCATGGGAGCAACAGTTGGCTCCGTGTGGCAAACAGAACCTTTTGTGGTCTCGGGTCCAAAACCTTGTTCTTCTGAATGTCCTGTCCTTCAGCTGTCTGAGAGCTTCCTGCCTCTGGACAGTTCTGAGGTCCTTTTCTGGACCTTCCTCACTGTGGGAGGTTCTGTCAGGTTCTATTGGGTCAGTGGTCGGGTGAGCTGAGGCCTGCCGACAGCAGGGGGTGTTCTGGGGGCCCTCTGGACTCCTGGAGGACCCTGAGGAACTGACCCAAACATGAACAAACGCCATGCTGTCCTGCCTGGTTGCCTAGCAACAGTTGCTCCGCAGCAGGCCCGGTTCCATGTGGTGCTGTGCTGTTCGCAGGTTGTTTCAAAGACGACCGCATCGTCTTCTGGACCTGGATGTTCTCCACCTACTTCATGGAGAAGCTGGCGCCGCCGCAGGACGACATGCTGTTCTACGTCCGCAGGAAGCCGGCCTACGTCGGCGCCGACAACAGCGAAGGGAAGAAGGTCGGTTGTAAAGTGATGCGATAATAACAGTGTAATAACAGCTGCCGGCTGTGGAGCGTTGGGCTCGTGACCTGTGACCTGTGACCTGTGACCTGCTCAGGTGGAGGTGGAGGTCTACAGGAGAGACTCCAAGAAGCTTCCGGGCCTGGGAGACCCAGACATCGACTGGGAGGAGAGCGTCTACCTGAACCTCATCCTGCAGAAGGTGAGGCTGTTACGCTGTTGTTACGCTGTTGCTACGCTGTTGTTACGCTGTTGCTACGCTGTTGCTACGCTGTTGTTACGCTGTTGCTACGCTGTTGCTACGCTGTTGTTACGCTGTTGCTACGCTGTTGTTACGCTGTTGTTACGCTGTTGTTGCGCTGTTGTTACGCTGTTGCTACGCTGTTGCTACGCTGTTGTTACGCTGTTGTTGCGCTGTTACGCTGTTGTTACGCTGTTGTTGCGCTGTTACGCTGTTGCTACGCTGTTGTTACGCTGTTGCTACGCTGTTGTTACGCTGTTGTTGCGCTGTTACGCTGTTGCTACGCTGTTGCTACGCTGTTGTTACGCTGTTGTTACGCCACTGGGGAGCGCTCACCTCCACATCTGACCCGTCTCTCTGCCAGCTGGACTACGTGGTCACCTGCGCCGTCTGCACGCGCACAGACGCCGGCGACATCCACATCCACAAGAAGAAGTGCCAGGTAAGAGCGCCGCCCGACGGGCGTCGCCATGGCGACAGGCATTAAGGGGCCGTCTTACCTGTCTGTGCAGGAAGTGTTTGCGTCTCCCAGCAAACACGCCATGGACAGCAAAGGGGAGGAGTCAAAGATGAGCTACCCCAACATTTTCTTCATGATCGACAACTTTGAGGAGGTGAACTCATGCGTGACTGTGGGTGATGGATGAGTCCAGACGAGGCCTCCAGCACCAGCACGGATGGTTCTGGTGGACCAGGTAGTGACGCTGACGGGTGTCTGTCAACGCCGCGGCAGGTTTTCAGCGACATGACGGTGGGCGAAGGCGAGATGGTGTGTGTGGAGCTGGTGGCCAGCGACAAGGGCAACACCTTCCAGGGCGTCATCTTCCAGGGCTCCATCCGCTACGAGGCCCTCAAGAAGGTCTACGACAACCGGGTGAGCAGGGCGGCTCATGCCGTTAGCACGTTTCTGCGGAGCGCGCCAACATGGCGGCTCGTCTCGCGGCTTCTGGTGCCGACACCTCGATCACGTGACGTGTCTGCAGGTGAGCGTCGCTGCTAAGATGGCGCAGCGGATGTCGTTCGGCTTCTACAAGTACAACAACATGGAGTTTGTGAGGATGAAGGGTCCGCAGGGCAAAGGTCACGCCGAGATGGCCGTCAGCAGGGTGCCGACGGGGGACACGTCTCCGTGCGGCACCGAGGAGGACCAGGCGTCCCCCGTGCACGAGAGGGTGAGCGCCGCTGCACTTCCTGTTTGACAGGAAACCCGATGGCGAATCGTGTCCCCGGGACCTTCTGCTTCCGTCCCCGGTGACAAGATTTCAGGCGTCTGATTGGACGCTTGTCTTTCTGCAGGTGACATCGTTCAGCACCCCCCCCACCCCAGAGAAGAACCGCCCCTCCTTTTTCTCACCGTCTCTGAGGCGCAAAGTTCCCCGAAACCGAATCGCAGAGATGAAGAAGTCTCACTCGGCCAACGACAGCGAGGAATTCTTCAGGGAGGAGGAAGACGAAGGTAGGTGCTGCCGGAGCGCTGTAGTGGCGCCTGCAGCCTGAAGGGGGCAGCAGCAGCTCCTAGTCACCTGGAACCTGCCGCGTCACATGAGCGTCACATGACCCGCCTGTTCCAGATCTCCACACCGCCACCAACCTGCGCTCGCGCTCGCTGTCGGGGACCGGACGCTCCCTGGTGGGGTCCTGGCTCAAGCTGAACCGCGCTGAAGACTACTTCCTGTTGTACTCTCACCTGACCTACGTCACACTGCCACTGCACCGCATCACCACAGGTCAGAGGTCACGTGCACGCGCCCCAGCAAACACAGCCCCCGCGTGGTGCTGACCCGTGCTCGTTGTCGTTCTGGCCTCAGACATCCTGGAGGTGCGGCAGAAGCCTATCCTGATGACATAGCGGCGGCGCGTCCGAGCATCAGCACCAAGTGCCTCCGACATCAGGCCCCCGGGACGACAGCAGCCCGGCGCTCCGGCCGTCCGGGGCGACGAACACCAACCAGCCATTCCGAGAAGTGCCTCCCTTTCAGTTCCTGCTGGGTCAGAGGTCGTCTCCGTGGAGACCTCGGAGCGGCGGTCTGGCAGGACGCGAAGAATGTGTTGTTGTAGTGATCCTGCCGCGGTTGTCACGGAGACGCCTCGACTGAAGGTTCTGTTTCTGACTGGAAGCAGCCGTTTGACGCCGTCGGCAGGTGAGGTCAGAGGTCAAACTCACTGTAATTTCTGATCATTTCCAGATGTGTCAGCATCAGCCCAGCCAGCAGTTACTTTCCTCACGGCGTCCGAGCTTCAGGGTTTAACGTAACCGTAGCGACGCCGGTCGCTACGCCTGCAGCTCCGTCTTCCATCCACACGTTTCCTGTCAGCAACCTTCTCCTTTGGTGGTTGTTCCTCCCCCGGCCTGCAGGGGGCAGCAGGGGCGCCACCGCCAAACACTGGGCTGAAATTTAGATGTGGGAAGAAGCTTTGATGACGTTGAGGTTTTTATCTGAGATCAAACTGGGAGAAACTTGAAAACCACAAAGTTTTAAAGGGAAACTGGAAGATAAAGAATTGGATGTTTGAAGCCTTAAAGCTGCGTCTGTGCTAAAGAAACGGAGCCGCGGCGCCGCTAACTGGACCTGAACTGGTTCCCGTGATGTCAGGAACAGAATCGTCAGTCTGGGTGTTGATCCGCTGGGATGGAAGCACTTTGTTCTGCTGCGGTGTCGTTTGTAGCTGGTCCAGCTGAATGTCCGCGTGGCTTTAACCCCGAGTCAGCAGAACCACTTTGCACTGTACAAATGAAGCTTTTAGAACCTTTTCAACCTTCTTTGTTACACGTTCCTGTCCCCACAGTATTTGTATGCACACACACACACACTGTGCACGTGTTCTGGTGTTGCTGCTTCCTCACATTCATGTACCTTTAATTTATTCAAATACACATTTTCCTACAGAAAACGTGTCCTGATTTTGATTTTCCCGCCGTTATCAGCGCTAATATGCTAATGTGCTGCATGCTAACGTTGGCCAAGCCAAAGCAGGAAGCTGAGGACACAGGTTTGTTGACATTTATTCTACGATAAAGGTTTGAACAGAGGTGAGGTCCACGGCGCCGTCACCTGAAGGCCACACGAGGACGCGCCAACACGCGTCTGCAGCGCCGCTGAAGCCGTCACGCCAAGTTCAATAAATAGTTTCAGAGAAAAAAAAAACATGCCGTCCTTTCGCAAGTTAATCGTTACTGCAAGTTTTAATTTGTAAAACCAAATCGAGTGAACCTTTAATTTGGAGAGTTCCCCCAAACAGGAAGTGATGATCTGCTCACTTCAAGTCAAGAGTAAAACAGGAAGTTAAAAACAGCAGCGTTGACCGTAGGAATGTAGCCGAGAGACTCAAAGCTAACAAACATTCACAGTATGATGACAAAGCGAGGACAGCGCCTTCCACACGCCACCGGGGGCGGGGCTTCAACTCTTCTTCTCCTCCAGGACCTTGTGAAGCTCGTCTGCGTCCTCGGCGGTCTTCACTCGGACCAGCAGCGGGACGGGTGTGTCGGGGTTCTTCTCGTCCACAGGTGGGTTGGGAACGCACATCAGCATCACGTTGTTCTTGCCCACTCGTGTGCACGGGATGGACGCCTGCACGATGATGTTGAGCAGGATGTTCCCTGTGGGGGAGAACCACACCGCTAGTTCTGGTTCTGCTGCTAACGGACCTTCTACTGGTCCTGCACACACCGGCTCTCATTCACCAAAGGGTTTTAGTAGCTCCCATCTGTTGGTCGCAACTAACCGGATCAACCGGGTGGGTGGGGCACCTGTGTGGGTGGAGCACCTGTGTGGGTGGGGCACCTGTGTGGGTGGAGCACCTGAGATGACCACTCAGGTAAGTGTGACCTTCATCCATCAGGGTTCCGGTTCTGTCCGATCACTCCCGCCACGCTGGTCTATGTGAACGGTTTTATGTGAACCCACTTTCTCTGGACCTGGATCCTGGTTCTGGGGTCGGCAGAGAAGCTGCCTGTCCGTCACACCTCTGCTCGCCCACGACAGGAAACATGTTTTTACCTCGTCACCCAGATCCCAGTTCCCCGTGTTCCTGAACCCAGAGCAGGTTTTGGTGGCGTGTGTGTGAATCGTTTGCTAATTTCCCAACGATTCATGAATGAGAGCCGATGACAGGAAGCGTTTGTTGTCCAGCAGGTGGCGCCGCGTGCTCGCGTGGCCACCTGCTGGAGGCTCCGCCCACTCTACTCACCCAGGTTGGTGTCGGCGCGGATGATCAGCTGAGTTTTTCCGTGCTGGGTCAGTTTGAGGTGGAGCGTCCCGACGCCCTTCTCCTTGAACTCTGCATCCTTCTTGTAGAAGAGTTTACACCTGGAAGACGTCAGCTGCTCAAACATCTCAAACATCCATTTATGCTGCAACAAGAGAAGAAGAAACCCACTTTTTGGAGTAGAAGGCATCTTTCTCCTGGACCTCCTTCACCTCGGGTTTGGGTGGCTCGTCAGACTCCTCATCCTCACGTTCCTCTAGAAAAGAAACCACATCAAGTTTGAGACTTCCTGTCTGATGACATCATTTCCTGTTTACAGTAAAAACTGCTCTCTGGCGGTTGTGGAGCAGAACCGGTGTCATTGAGTTCAGTGATGGAGGGTTTAAACACCTTGAGCCTCCCGGGCGTCCTCGCTCCTGGCGCCGCTCAGCGACGGCGCCGCCGCAGCTCCGAACAGCGAGCTCTGAGGGGAGGAGGCGAAGGAGAAACCTGGGGGGACGGGCTGGACCCCACGGAGCCCAGAACCGGGCTGGACCCCACGGAGGCCAGAACCGGGCCGTCCACCTTCTGACCGAAGTTAAAGGTCACACCTGGGGGGGCTTTGATCTCTGTTGGGCTTCTGCTGAAGGAAAAGAGAGCAGCAGCAGCGGAGGAGGAGGAGGAGGAGGAAGGTGCAGCAGCAGGGGGCGGGGCCACTTTCTTCTCCTCACACCCTCCGTCTGCAGAGCCCACGCCGTACTTGCGCTCGATGCTGGCCAGGTGGCGTTCGTAGTCCCGGAAGATGGGGTTGAGGTCACACAGAGGGTTGTCGTTGACGTGCTTGGTGATCCAGTCCCGCACGGAGCAGTTCAGAGCCGTCAGCTGTTTGTTGTACTCGCTGCAGGAGGCGGAGCTTGGAGGCGTGGCGCCGTTGGTCTGCTTGGATTTGACATCGCTGGAGGAGGCGCTGCTAAACATCAGCCCTGAGGAAGCCAGAGGAACATTGGATCAGAGGTGAGGCCCCGCCCCTTACTCACTCACCTGGAAAATGCAGGTAAATGAGTGAAGACGCTACAGGTCGGTGCCGGGACGGGTCCCGATCCAGATGTACAAACCACACCAGAGTCCTGATGGGCAGCAGGTCACCTGTGAGCCTCCCCTCACCCGTGAGCCTCCCCTCACCCGTGAGCCTCCCCTCACCTGTGAGCCTCCCCTCACCCGTGAGCCTCCCCTCACCCGTGAGCCTCCCCTCACCGTGCGCCTCCCCTCACCCGTGAGCCTCCCCTCACCCGTGCGCCTCCCCTCACCTGTGCGCCTCCCCTCACCCGTGAGCCTCCCCTCACCCGTGCGCCTCCCCTCACCCGTGCGCCTCCCCTCACCCGTGAGCCTCCCCTCACCCGTGCGCCTCCCCTCACCCGTGAGCCTCCCCTCACCCGTGCGCCTCCCCTCACCCGTGAGCCTCCCCTCACCTGTGAGCCTCCCCTCACCCGTGAGCCTCCCCTCACCCGTGAGCCTCCCCTCACCTGTGCGCCTCCCCTCACCTGCGGCGTGAGCAGAGACTCCTCCCAACGACGGCAGCTTCCCGTTGGTCACACCTGTGAACGCCGCGCTGGTCCCGATGCCGGAGAAGGCTGCTGTGACCGAGCTGGGGGTCAGAGAGAATCCCTTGAACCCTTTGAAGGTGGTGCTGGTGTCAGTCTGGAAGGAGAAGAAGGAAAAGTAGGAGCAGGCGGCTGCAGGAGCAGGAGCAGGCGCCGGCCGCCGACCCGCTGCGTTACCTCGCCGCCCGTGTTCCTGCGTTTGGCCTTCTTGATGGCTCGGCTCTTCAGCACGTCGTCGCTGGCGATGGAAAAGGTTCCGGCCTGACGGGTGACGACAGGCTGAGGTTAACCCGGCTGAACCATTTACATTTGTCTAATTATTGAGCAGCTCCCATTAATGAGGAGGTGAAGAGTTAGTGAACCTGGCTGCTGAAGGGTTCTGGTTCTGACTCACCTCCTCTCCCTCCTCCTCCTGATCCCAGTTCCGGTCCGTCAGCTCTTTATCGGCGATCCTCTTCGCCATCGCTGCTGCTGAGAAGATCAAATATCACCAAAAAACCCAAAACTCTCCGGGATAAAGAGTCACCACAGTACAGAACCTCCCCAGAACTTTCCCAACCAACACTGATAGTTTGTAAAACTAAGTGGCCTTTTAGCTATTTGAAAACTATTTTAATAATTCTGAACGGTACTGAAAGTGTCAGAAGGACAAAATCAAACTGTCAAACGTTTGATTTCGGTTTTTTAATGAAAAAGATTTAGTCCCACTTCAGATTTATGATTTAATGTAATAAAAGTCATCTAATAAAATCTGAGTGGCTACTGCGCACTAATGAGATCATTACTGCATCTTTCCGAACCCTCTCACCAGAACCAGAACCAGAACCAGAACCAGCACGGTGGGAACCGACTCTGCCCAGCTAATTAGCAGGCTAACCGGTCATTTCCTCACATTAGTACCGGAACTTCAGCGTCTTGAATGAAATTAACGTTGGAAACGTGCGCGACTCCTGCTTAGCTGGCTGCGCTCGGGTGGTTTTTACCCCTCCACGGTACCGTTTGAGCTGGACCTGTTTGCCGGTGCTCGTTCGCAGTTCTGATGCTAACCGGGCCCGGACATCAGCTAATGGCTAATGGCTAACGGCTAACACGTCCAGGGCACACTCGAAGCTAACGCCGAAGAGTGGCGGGAACAAATTACCAGTTTGAAGATGCTTCCTGTACACTAAAGTCCAACCGTTGCTTCTGGGCAGATCTCCGAACTCTCCAAGCGCCGAACGCGTCAGCTTTAACCGCCGGAACAGGTGAGGACGGCCGTGTTTTGAACGAGCCCCGCTCACAGCGCCATTTCGCATAGCGGAACATCTGCGTGAGTTCCCGCGCCCCACATATCGCGCATGCGCAGCACAAATTTCCCTGGGCGCATGGTGGGATTTGTAGTCCACGATCATCTTTTTCCACCAATAAGCTTTTATTTCCTTGTTTTGTCTTCAGAACCAGAAGCTCCGGGAAACGCAGCTCAGCTGCAGGTGAAGCCCGGAGACATTAGACCCTGCTGGTGACTCCAGCATCCAAAACCCTATTGTGGTCCATCCATCTCTGCGGCGCTGGTTCAGACATGGAGGTGAGGATGGGTGCACAGACTGGAGGGACTGGGGCTAAAATGGTGCCAAACTGGGCAGCAGATGGCTCATCTCCAAACAGGAACAGGCTGCCAAACAGGAACAGGTGCTGCAGAAGAGGAAGGGAGCTGTGGGCCTGAACTGCAGCAGGAGACCCCTGACCAGCTGGAGAGGCCCAAAGGAGAGATTTGGCTGTGGAAAAAGGGAACAGGAACAGCCAACATGTGAGGATGAGAGAGATTTGGAAAGAAAAGGTCCAGTTATTGTGTCTGTGTGACGAACCCTGGACTGGAGGGAGGACCAGGCGAGATGGTGAGGATGAATCTACTGGCTAATTAGCAAGTCTGCATCACACAAGTGTTCCTGCAACAGCCCACATCAGTGTCGTGCTACGCGCGTCACTAACATGTGACCGATCAATCGTCACGGATATGAAGGACTCACTGTGCACGAAGAACAAGTTTTTCTTTTTGGGTTTCAGATGCTGAGGTTCTGTCTGAGCCTGTTGCTCCCTGCTGTGCTCAGAAGCTGGGGGCCTCTCAGCTCGGCCCTGGAGCCCCCAGATGAGAGGGCCACATCGTGGGAGCGGATGTCCTGAGGCTGATCCACCGCTACGAAGAAGGTCAACGTTGACCATGACCGACGAGGTGAGGAAACCAACATCCGTTCATTTACTGACTGTTTTCACCAGTCAGTCCCTTAGAACTCATTTATTTTGTCTTTTGTTTCAAAAATTCTTTCATCCACAAGCTCCTCCCACTAATTACTGATTCTCTTTGATGGCATCATTCACACACGCCGTCGTTTTCTTTCCCAAACAGGTTGTTTAACACTCAGGTCTGTTTAAATGAGTCAAAAATGAATCTGTAATCAGGAAACACAACTAATGATTGTCATTACAGGCATTTGCATCTTGACGTTTCTGCCTTTTTAATCCTTCAGACATGAAAATAAAGCACATTTCATACATATATAATGATATATTAAGTAAAAATCTGAGAAATACAAGCTGTTCAACAACCAGGTTCCTAGTTTTGCTGTTGACAACAGTGTGCATACACAAACATCTATCTTTGTGAGGACTCTTATTTTGTTTGTTCAGACCCGGGAGCTTGGGTGGGTCCAGCTCAGTCCAGGTCCAGCCGAGCCTCTGTGGTCTGAGCCAGCACTGGCAGATGGTTTCCGTTGGGGTCCAGAGAATCCCTTGACTAAGAGTAAACCTCTCGCAACACAATCAGGAAGTGACAAGATTAGTCACATGACCAGAACCACTCATTTAAAACGCATCATTCTGCTCTGTTTTATTTAGTTTTATTGTTCTCATTCTGCCTCATTTGTTTAATTAAAACAATCATCCCAATATAATATATCCTATCACATAAATACAGATGTCTTCTCCTGAAAACATAAACATAATTACACGTGTGTACATCAGCAGGTCATAAATGCTTTATGTAATTGTAATAAACTGAAATGGAATTTATATCTACTCATTTTAGATACTGGGAAGGACAGAAGGTCTGAAGGGATGCAGACGTTCCACAGCCCGAATCAGACGTCTGACAGGTGAAAGGGTGAGTCTGGGTGTGTGAGCAAGGCTGGGGTAGTGAGAGAGTGAGGGAGTGAGAGGGTGAGAGTCTGAGGGAGTGAGAGGGTGAGAGTCTGGGGTAGTGAGGGGGTGAGAGAGTGAGAGTCTGGGTGTGTGAGCAAGGCTGGGGTAGTGAGAGGGTGAGAGAGTGAGAGTCTGGGGTAGTGAGGGGGTGAGAGTCTGGGGTAGTGAGAGGGTGAGAGAGTGAGAGTCTGGGGTAGTGAGAGGGTGAGAGAGTGAGAGTCTGGGGTAGTGAGGGGGTGAGAGTCTGGGGTAGTGAGAGGGTGAGAGAGTGAGAGTCTGGGGAGTGAGAGGGTGACAGAGTGAGAGTCTGGGGTAGTGAGAGGGTGAGAGAGTGAGAGTCTGGGGAGTGAGAGGGTGAGTCTGAGGGAGTGAGAGGGTGAGAGTCTGGGGTAGTGAGAGAGTGAGGGAGTGAGAGGGTGAGAGTCTGGGGTAGTGAGAGGGTGAGAGAGTGAGAGTCTGGGGTAGTGAGAGGGTGAGAGTCTGGGGTTGTGAGGGGGTGAGTCTGAGGGAGTGAGAGGGTGAGAGTCTGGGGTTGTGAGGGGGTGAGAGAGTGACAGTCTGGGGTTGTGAGGGGGTGAGAGTCTGGGGTAGTGAGGGGGTGAGAGTCTGAGGGAGTGAGAGGGTGAGAGTCTGGGGAGTGAGAGTCTGGGGTAGTGAGGGGGTGAGAGTCTGAGGGAGTGAGAGGGTGAGTCTGAGGGAGTGAGAGCCGTGCAGGATGGAGAAGCAGACTGGAGGAGTTTCACCGCTCAGCCGTGAAATGAAACCGAGCAGCTGATGTAGCAGCAGACGGTCCGGGTGGGGGAGGGTCCGCGCGCTGCCTGCAAACTCTAACTTTGCTGAGGTTTCATGATGGAGCCTTCGCCTCGCCTGTGGCGCTGGATGACGGATCTGATACCCGACAACAGCTCCAGGATGTGGAGACGCAGCAACAATATCTGCCGCTGCTGTGCACGGTGCTGCAGAAGAACCGGACAGCTGCGTGTTCATTGTATCCATCAAAAACAGGCGCAGCCTTGTTTATCTGGAGATTCTTTAAGACTCAGAGCTTTGAAGTTCGTGATTTTGGTCAACAATAAAGTCAGACACTAAATGCCATCTCTTCTCCTCATCAACTCTCGCGTCACATCTTCGCGTTGCCCCGCCCATCCCGCACTACCTGTCTGTTCATTGGTTCTTTCCCATGTCCATCCGCAAATACAACTCTTGATTGGATCGCTCTTCCCGCCCCTTCTCTTCCCTCGCGCACTCCAGCGGCCGCCTGGACCAATAAGAAACGGGCGTGTGTCCAGAAGGCGGGAAGAGGAGTGCATGGAGGCGGCAGAGAGGGGCACCGGCGGGGGAACGGAGCCTTCTTTTCTGAGGACAAACTGCCACATTCGGGCTCTTTGTCTGCAAAGACACGACACTAAAACTCATTTGGATGGATGATTCGCGTCACTGTGGTTTATGTGTGTTGAGCCTCGTCCTCCCCCCTCAGTGAGACCTGAGTGTCGCTGCTGCTGCCATGTTTGATTCCTGAACAAGCTGCAGCCACCGATGAACAACTGCCCCCATCTGATCTGATCTTCCACAAATGTAACTTCAACTTGTGTGTGGAATGTTGCTGTCGGTGGCTTTATTAAAAGGAGATTACATTTCATTTACAAACAACATTACAACACATTTGGTTTCATCAGGATGAAAAACTGAATTTTTCTTCATTTCAAT
Source organism: Takifugu flavidus (assembly GCF_003711565.1). Classification (NCBI taxonomy): domain Eukaryota; kingdom Metazoa; phylum Chordata; class Actinopteri; order Tetraodontiformes; family Tetraodontidae; genus Takifugu; species Takifugu flavidus. The sequence continues at coordinate 253,464 of NC_079541.1, forward strand.
CTCTTTTAGCAGGAAGATTAAATGAGAACAGTTTCTCATTTCCAATGATGACCTGGTGAATTCAAGACACAACCATCTAATTAATGAGGACACAGAAGTCAAAAGCACCATATAGAGCATATTCAGAGACCAGGAGGGGAATTAACATGTGCAACATTCAACGGGGACTGTTGCAGTTTCTTTTACTTGTTAAAACAAATGAAAAAAGTGAGAAAATCTCAGGAATTAAATGTTGAGAAATTCTAAAATGGGCATTTCTCCATCAAGTCATCTGATTTTATGCTTGTTTTATGCGTGAAAGATGATGCAGAAATATCAACGGTTTATCTGGTTTCAGATGAAGATGGAGATATTTGTAGTTGGATTCAGTCTGGCATTTTTCCCCGATTGGCATCACTGTTGCTGTTTGTATTTTGTAGTGCAGGAGCTTTTATGAGTGGTGGTAGCTCAGTCTGTGGGGGTCTGGGCTGAGACGTGGGTAGAGTTCTCAGTTCAAGTGCAGAGAAAACATGGAAGGTGTTCTGGTAGTGGGGGGAGGTGCCACAACACCTTCAGAGCACTGCTGAGATACCCTTGAGCAAGGTACCAAACCCACAAACGCTCATATCGGGCTCATATAATGCCCTGAGATGAACTGGTAACTCATCTGGGGGGGGACCTGCTGTCACCCATATGTGCACCCAGTCGTGTGGATTTTTAGTTTACCCACAGTTGATATGACATAAGCAGCATTAAAAAGCAGTAACCACATGTCACAGCACTCAGTGAAAATAGAGAAATTATTCGTTGTGCATAAAAAATCCAGTCTAGGTTTGAATTCTGAAGAGACGGGTGGAGTGTGTTTAAACGGAGAGTAAAATAGCACTGTTTTAGTTTTCACACTACCTTTTTACAGCATATTTCTTTCAAGTAGTTGTATTATTCATGTTCCTAAATAAGTGGGTCTTTTGACTTGTTGAATTATATATATATATATGTATTATTGCATATCTAAGAGTTTTTAATTAAATATTTACTGGTTCCAGAGCAGAGACCCAGTGCGCATGCTCCAAATTACATCCGGGAACTTCAGAATTACCATTGCCAGCCGAAGCGCAACTTTCCCCAGGCAAAGTGAAATCAAGCCGCGGACTCTGACAAAATATAGTCCTCGTTTTTCAACTTAAATTTATCAAAACAAAATTCAGCAAGCCTCTCCCTCGGACCCTTCGATGATCGAGCGTCCTCGAAAGTGTCGCTGTCCGGGAGCTGGGCTCGTTCCAGCGGGGTTGGAGCACTTTTGTAGACGGGCGGAAAGTGGGTGATGAGTCCGAGCCTGTAAAAGAAGCGAGAACTTGCCTCGTAGCTCGAGTAGTTCTTCTTTCAATTGTTGTTGTGGCTTTAAAAATCTTTAATTTACTAAAACTTCGTCTCGGCCGCGTCGAAAGTGACAGAAAAGTGCTTTTCTGGGCGGAACATGGAACTACAAGGCCTGCGAGAGGCGCTGAAAGTAGAAATCCAGTGTCATCAGGTAAATGAAAGATGGTGTTATTTTAGCCTTGTTGGTGGGAGCCAGCGGGAACAGGGGCACCGCGAGCGGCCGAGGGGCTCCGCGCTGGGGGGCAGCCGAACACCGCGTCGCCGCGAGCCTCGCCAGCGACACAGCCGCCACTCGCAAGTCAGATTAAGTGGACTTTTGACGGTACTTTGGCTGATTGTCGCGGTGTGGTCCGAGCAGTCGGGATTGGAGCGGTTCTGCGGTGCTGCTGCTGTGAGGCGACCAGGACGCGACCTGAATATTTATGAGCAGGAGAACTGAGTGGCCGAGGCCAGAACCGCCGCTTTGTTCCGCTCGCAACGCACTAACTTGGGAGACTTTTGTCGTTCTCTGCTCGACTCCTCCACCGTCCGTAAACTAGTTGCACAGATGAAGCAGGACCCACAGGTAAAGGCGTCATTTGCGGGGCAGCCTGTCTGTCGGTGCTGTTGGGTCGGAGGGGCAGACTCGGATGGGGAGTGTGGAGAAACTTTATCAGCATAAATCTCGCCTTCTCCTCGGTGACCATCACAGTTAACGGACCGTCGCCTCCGTGTAACCGGCCGCTGCCTCCATTGTGGCCGAATACACTTGTGCTGTGAAGTTTCATTGTTTCAAAAATGGTCATTTGCACTGTTTTATTCGATTGTAGGATGGGGAGCTTACGAGGCAAGTGCACGACAGACAAACAAGACTAACAGCCCTGAGCGATAAACAAGTAAGACCAGTTCCATTTGGCTTTTTTCACCTTTATCTGTCCATTCTAGGAGCTTTTGTGTCTTCGGAACAAGCCAGAGCCTTTGTGTGGGTGCGAAGTGGGCAGCTTTTCTGCTGTGTTCTGGTGACAGTTAGCTTTCAAGCTAAGGCTCTCTGCTGCCAAAGTTGTGCAGTTCCGAACATTTTAGCGTCCATTTTGAGCAGGTCGACATGTTTCTGGAGAGTAACGGTGGAGGCTAATCAGGCAGCAGCTGGGCTAACTAGCGGACTGTCCGACCGACACGTTCGCTGAAGTTTCGCTCGGTAATCGAGTCGTTCATTGAGTCACATCGGTGCCTTTTCGTGTCTTCGGTGTATTTAAACACCCCGTTTATTACTTTATACTTAGTCTGCTGGTATTATTTCTCGCGGGTCACGTGACGTGCAGCGGCGCCTGTGATTGGCTGGCGGGTACGCTCTCACTTTCCTACTCTTATTTAATGGCTGAAAGCGGCGTAGATTGTGCACCTGTGCGGTTCGGTTGTGTTGGGTTTGTGTTGGGGTTTGTGTGGCAGCTGTTGCGGGAGGATGCGGCGGGGACAGCGGGCGGCCGGTGTTCAGCACCGCGGTCAGCTCCGCCGGCTCCTCCGCACCGCCCGCCCCGCCGGTCGGTCCCAGCCCCGGCGCCAGCGCACACAACTTTGCACATCAAGAACAAGATGAATTCGCAGGAGAAAATGTCGACTCGTGTTTGGCAACTCGTCGTGTCTGCTTTATTTTCACGGTTTCGAGGCTCCCTCCGCCCCCCTCACGTCTGCATTTAATCGACCCGTTTCCTGTGGAATGCGGCTGAAATCAGTTGATGTTGCAGTCGAAGCCATTTAAGTTGTTCCCCGTGACAAAAGAAACCAGGCAGCTGTTAATCCAGTTTGGCCTGGATCCCAACTTTAAATCCCAGTTGTTTGTGCTCAACTGTATTTCCTCTGCTCTTCTCCTCTGTTTGGTAGTGGAAGCTTCCATTTTGAGAGCAAACAGGGGTGGAAGCTCCCCCCTCTAACATGGAGCGGAGAAAAGTCTGCAGAGTTTCATGCAGGAGGAGGAGGAGGGGGATGGGCCCCATTCATGCCTAACATTACCATTTTGATTGCTTTGATGCTGTTTTTGGTTTGGACTGGATGCGGGGGGAGGGGTGGCAGGGCTGGAGAGGCAGAAAGCCCAGTCAGCACTGCACAGCAATCTTTAGAATCACACTACTCATGATGTTCTGCTCCCCTCAACAGCAGAACGTGACCTTTAGCTGTGCACACATGAGCGGCCCACTTTCTCCTACATTTGACTCCACTCAAACTAAGACACCGAATGCTGTCAGCAGAAATGGAGCTGACAGGAGGCGGCAGTAGACGTGTGGACCAGCTGGACCGGGCCAGAACAGAGCTGGAGGTCATTTCATGGTCACAGTGGGAGCAAGTTGGATTTCCCTTCCAACAGAAAAGGCTTTTTTAACGGAGGGGCGGTGGCAGCTCCGTCGGTTGAGGGTTGTTGGTTCAAGCCGCAGGGTGCAGAACCCATGCCATCATCAGGCGGACCCTGCATCCACCCACACCAGCATCAGCGGAGAGCACGAAACCTACACGGAGACCGCTGTGGTTGGAAACACCACCAGGATGGAGACAGGAGTGAGGGGATGCTGGACCTGCTGGACCACGTCCATGGTCAGGCCCAGTCAGGACAGGACAGCTCCGGCGACCCGCCACCACTTCCTGAGCAGAGCAGTTATTAACGGTTTCAGAACAATGATCCCTTCATTCTTAATGCTCATCTTAGTTTTCGTTTTACTGGACTGAACAATTCAGCCATCGAATGACCTTTAGCAAAGGTTAAAGCATGAAGGTCATTCACAACTAATATTGGACTGATAAAAAGGGTTTAATCATCAGGCACAGTCTCCAACCAACATTTCATCCTTATATTTTACTGCATTTCATGTTTTAGGACTTTCAGTGGAACTGGGAGGTAACAGGAAGTGTGTTGGGCGACTTTGTGGTTGCCAGGGCAACAGAGTAGCTGTTGGAGGTGTGATGATGGTGTTGGTTTCAGGTGATTCTCTGCTGGGTGAAGCTTGCTGCTAACTAGCATTCTCTTAATACTTGACTCTTCTAATCAGATCAAGTCTGATGTTTTTAGAAGGAACCAGGAGCAGAGTTGATGTGTCCTTCAGGTCTGACCTGAACCCTCCCTGGTGCTGCCCCACGTCAGCGCCGCCCTCTGATGTCATCAGAATCAGCAGGGTCGGCCGGTTGGTCGGGAGTGTGAAGAAACAGGACGGGATGGGATGGGGACGGGATGGGGACGTGTCGGGGACGTGTCGGGGACAGGATGGGGATGCGTGGCTGATGGTCCAGCCCAGGTGTCCTGTGAACACAGGCGTCTCCTCCAGGCTGAGCCCCAGGTCTCCTGGTGCTGGTGGATGAAGGTGGATCCTGTGAGGAGCAGCAGCTGTGCAGCCCACCTGGTTACCATGGTTACAGCACTTTGACTGGAGAAGCAGCTTCAGTCATTTTTCTAACGTGCAAGTCGGACTCACAACCCAGAATGCAGTGGGCCTGATCTGTAGTCGGGTCTCGGGGGGGCGGTTCTGAGGGCCCGAGGACTTTATTCTGTCGCTCTGGGGGACACCCAGAAAATGTGGTGAGATGTTTACGACCAGAACCTGTTCCGTCTGGAGCAGAACCCCAACCCCCTGTGTGTGTGTGTGTGTGTGTGTGTGTGTGTGTGTGTGTGTGTGTGTTGTGTGTGTGTGTGTGTGTGTGTGTGTGTGTGTGTGTGTGTGGTGTGTGTGTGTGTGTGTGTGTGTGTGTGTGTGACACTCTTCTCACTGCTGTTATTGTTATTGTTCTTCACAACCAGAGTCCAAACGCGCCTAGTTAGCAGGGTGGCATGAAAAGGTCACAGCTCCAGATGAGGTTAGCAGGGGTCAAAGGTCAGCGGGAACCTTTATGTTGAGTTTATGTTCTTGAGAGTTCTTCTTCCTCTGTCATGGTTCAACTCAGTTCTGAAGTGGTTCTGGTGTCTCAGCTACAGCCCGCAGCTGAGAGCCTGTGGCACCCCCTCTGGAAGGTCATAAGGTCACCCCCCCGTGACCTTGGAAGCTTCCAGTTAGACCAGCTCAGTGTGTGAGGTCACCTGATGCTGTTTTACCCATCAAACCCAGTAAGGTTCCGAATGAAAAGATGGCCCAGCGGAACCCAAAGGAGCCCAGCAGCCTTTCATGCGAACGCCACGAGAACGCCACGGGAACGCCGCTGCTAATCCATGTGGGGCTGTGTGTGCCCCCCCCCCCCACCCCCCGGACCAGGAGTGGTGGTTCTGGTTCCTCTGAGCCTCCACCATACATTGTGTTTACAGCCAGCTGCTCTGTTAGCATGTGGATGCTAACGAGGCTCATGATGCTCCGGAGCAGGTGAGCGCTCGCTGCTGTGGAGGCCCCAGGAGCCCAGCGCTGGGGGCCGCCTGTGTCTGAACAGGGGTCGGGGGCCTGCTGGAGCTGAGGAGGCCCCAGGAGCCCAGCGCTGGGGGCCGCCTGTGTCTGAACAGGGGTCGGGGACCTGCTGGAGCTGTGGAGCATCACAGCTTCATCTCAGCACAAACATCAGCTTCATTTTCATCTTCTGCCAGCAAATGAAAGCAGCGGCCGTTTGTTCCACCTCTTCTCAGAAACGGGCAACAGTCGTACTTCAAGGAAGGCCGGTTTCCGTAGCAACAGGCCAAATATAACAGCCTCCGCCGGTGAGAAAAGAATGACCAGTCAGGCACATGTGGTGCTAACGGATGCTAATGCTAACGTGCTCACAGGCAGAAGGCTCCTCTGAGGACCACGCCAGCAGAGGCGCTAGCCTGAAGGCTAACGGATGCTAGCAGCTGTGTGTGGCCAGTGTATTCTATTCTCAGAATAGTTTGGTTCTGCCGGTTGGTTGTGACTGTGACGATGGCGGCGTTGACCTCATCTCACCCCCCACAGGTCACACTGCCGTCTCCATGGTGACGGACTGGTGGCCCAGAGGCTTCCGGGCCATTCGTGGTTCTGAGTGAGTTCTGCAGGAACATGGACTCAGCAGTAGGACTCATCTGACCCACGGACAGGAAACTCTGCTCTACTTCCTGTCAGATGAGCGTCCACATGGTTTCCTCCCCTCAACCTGGATCCCACGATGATGGGATGTGATGTTGCCATGGTGACGTCGGCACCGTCGCCGAGATTGTTTCTGTGAAGGTGCGACTGGCTCAACATTGACATGGTGGATCCCAGTCTCCCCCCCCACCCCCCCGCCTCCTCTGGTCTGACCTCAGGTGACTGTGGTCTCGTCAGCGGTCCCCCTTCCTGGAGGGAGTCCCCAGACTGGTGGATCTGGTGTAGTCGAGGTCCAGGAGGTCGTCCCTCCCTGGTTTTGCACCTGTGTCTGAAGCACCTGTGAGACCGTTTGCATGTTTGTGGGTGTGTGACAACACTGTTGGAGGGAAGCATTGGGCAGGTGGCCTCCGTTTCCCATGAGGCCTCGGGGCTGTAGCGCGAGGTTAGCCAGCAGGGCTGTAGCGCGTGGTTAGCCAGCAGGGCTGTAGCGCGTGGTTAGCCAGCAGGGCTGTAGCGCGTGGTTAGCCAGCAGGGCTGTAGCGCGAGGTTGGCCAGCGGGGCTGTAGCGCGTGGTTAGCCAGCAAGGCTGTAGCGCGTGGTTAGCCAGCGGGGCTGTAGCGCGTGGTTAGCCAGCGGGGCTGTAGCGCGAGGTTAGCCAGCGGGGCTGTAGCGCGTGGTTAGCCAGCGGGGCTGTAGCGCGTGGTTAGCCAGCGGGGCTGTAGCGCGTGGTTAGCCAGCAGGGCTAACGCTGAAGCCCAACAGGTGAGCTGGCGCCGGCTGTGTGTGCACGTGGAGCAGATGCTGCAAATACAGCAGGGAAATGCTGTTTGTTTTCACGCTGTTGCATTCAGGGAGCGCGGGAGGATTATGTGTCGCATGACAGTCATTGGCATTCAGGCGGCCTCCTCGCCAGGGGGCGGAGCTTAGCCACGGCCTACCTGAGTGATGGGCCCAGCGTGGTTGCTGCTGTGGCGCCGCGGTGTCACAGCTGTTTACAACCATGTCAGCTGACACACACTCCACCACTTTGGCTGTCCTCGGTAGAGTGTTGCTATGGAAACCCAGCGGTTTCCCCTGACTGACGGCTGTTGGAGCTCAGTGGTGGTGGTTGTTGAAGTGTTCCTGATGGTCTGTCGCCTGGGTGATCCCAGGTAATCAGGTAAACCTGGTCATGAGAACAGGTGAACGCCCAGACGTCTCCACCATCAGCTCCTCATGTGTGAATCGGGTTCTTCTCAGGTGCTCAGTGGCTGCAGCATCCCATAAATGACCGAAACGTGTGAAGGTGTCAGCTGTGGTTACCAGGAGGTCATCACTCCCAGTTATTGGTTCTTGGTGGTTCTTGATGGTTCTGGGATCAGCGACAGGGTGGTGGTTCTAACAGAGATGGTTAGTAGGGAGCGAGGTCTCACTCTGAAGCACTGTCAGATCTCTGTCTGCCTGCCTGTCTGTCTGTCTGTCTGCCTGTCTGTGCCTGTCTGTCTGTGCCTGCCTGTCTGCCTGTCTGCCTGCCTGCCTGTCTGCCTGCCTGCCTGTCTGTCTGTCTGCCTGCCTGTCTGTGCCTGCCTGTCTGTCTGTCTGCCTGCCTGTCTGTCTGCCTGCCTGCCTGCCTGTCTGCCTGCCTGTCTGTCTGCCTGTCTGTCTGCCTGTAGGAGACCTCAGCGGCGCCTCAGATGAATCAGGATTAATCAGAGCGGCGCTTCATTACAGGAGGAAGTTGATCGGTCGTCAGCAGCAGAAACTCGTTAGATGAAGCTGCTGCTGAATAATTGTTTCATCCAGGCAGAATCTGATTTAGAGCTGGACCCAGGGTCAGGAGGAGGTATCCCAGCATGCACTGCAGCCCCGGGGTCAGGAGGAGGTATCCCAGCATGCACTGCAGCCCCGGGGTCAGGAGGAGGTATCCCAGCATGCACTGCAGCCCCAGGGTCAGGGGGAGGTATCCCAGCATGCACTGCAGCCCGGGGTCAGGGGGAGGTATCCCAGCATGCACTGCAGCCCCGGGGTCAGGGGGAGGTATCCCAGCATGCACTGCAGCCCCGGGGTCAGGGGGAGGTATCCCAGCATGCACTGCAGCCCCGGGGTCAGGAGGAGGTATCCCAGCATGCACTGCAGCCCCGGGGTCAGGAGGAGGTATCCCAGCATGCACTGCAGCCCCGGGGTCAGGAGGAGGTATCCCAGCATGCACTGCAGCCCCAGGGTCAGGAGGAGGTATCCCAGCATGCACTGCAGCCCCGGGGTCAGGAGGAGGTATCCCAGCATGCACTGCAGCCCCGGGGTCAGGGGGAGGTATCCCAGCATGCACTGCAGCCCCGGGGTCAGGAGGAGGTATCCCAGCATGCACTGCAGCCCTGGGGTCAGGGGGAGGTATCCCAGCATGCACTGCAGCCCCGGGGTCAGGAGGAGGTATCCCAGCATGCACTGCAGCCCGGGGTCAGGAGGAGGTATCCCAGCATGCACTGCAGCCCCAGGGTCAGGAGGAGGTATCCCAGCATGCACTGCAGCCCCGGGGTCAGGAGGAGGTATCCCAGCATGCACTGCAGCCCTGGGGTCAGGGGGAGGTATCCCAGCATGCACTGCAGCCGGGGTCAGGGGGAGGTATCCCAGCATGCACTGCAGCCCTGGGGTCAGTGTCAGTTACTGAAGGGCCAGGATTTGAAGTGGACCCTGGTCCCCCTTGTTCTCATCTAGAGCCAGGAAGGAAGGTGCTTCTTGGAAGACTGTGTGTAGCTCTCTCACACACACACACACACACACACACACACACACACTCACACACACACACACCCACACAGACACACTCACACACACTCTCACACACTCCCACACACACACACTCACTCACACACACTCACACTCCCACACACACACACACCCACACACACACTCTCACACACACACACACCACACACACACACACACTCTCACACCCACACTCACACACACCACACACACACACACTCACACACCCACACACACACACACTCTCACTCACACACACTCACACACACACGCACACACACACACACACCACACACTCTCACTCACACACACTCACACACACACACTCACACACACTCTCACTCACACACACTCTCACTCACACACACACACTCTCACTCACACACCCACACACACTCACACACACACCACACTCTCACTCACACACACACACTCACTCACACACACACACACACACACACACACACTCTCTCACTCGCACACACACACACACACTCTCACTCACACACCACACACACACACACACACCACTCTCTCACACACACACACACACTCTCTCACTCACACACACACACACACCCACACACACTCTCACTCACACACACACACTCACACTCTGGTCTGGGGGGGGTGTTGGTCTACACTGTGTCTGACTGATTCACCTCCTGCTCCCACAGATGAAACATTGAGTCCAGTATTGACCTGTAGATGTGATTATGGGATGTAATAACAGCAGTGTGGGTGTGGGGGGGCTGCGGCTTCCCTCTGTGGTCCAGGGTGGTCCTGTCTGAGACCTGCAGGATGTGTGCCAGGCTGGGGGGGCTGATGGTTGACGTTGGTATCAGGCTGTGATCAGTTTCAGTGAAATATTGATTATTTCTGCTCCCAACTTCCACCAAACCATAATCCCGTCTGCAGCTGGTGGTCCAGCGCTGAGGTGGGAGGGTCTGGAGGGCTGCCCCCCCCCCACTGGCGGGTGGGGGTTGGGCGGGGGGTTGGGTGCTCTTCCTTTGTCCCTGTGGAGCCCTGGACTGCAGGAAGTGCTCACATATCTGCCGGCGACACAGCAGATGTTCAGACTGGGGTCAGGTTCTGGTAACGGCCTCTGGGTGGTTCTGGCTGGATTTCACCCCCCAGGTCCAAAACTGAAACCACGAAGGTTCACCTGGAAGCTCACCTGAGCCACTGGCTGCATCTGTGCACCGTCACACATCAGATGAACCTCAGAGGCCTCGTTCCTCACGGGGTGTGTGAGAGTGTGTGTGTGTGTGAGAGTGTGTGTGTCTGTGAGAGTGTGTGTGTACCTGTGTGTGTGTGTGTGTGTACCTGTGTGTGTGTGTGAGAGTGTGGGTGTGTGAGTGTGTGTGTACCTGTGTGTGTGTGTGTACCTGTGTGTGTACCTGTGTGTGTGTGTGTGTGTGTGGGCGCCTGTGTGTGTGTGAGAGTGTGGGTGTGTGAGTGTGTGTGTGTGTGTGTGTGGGCGCCTGTGTGAGAGTGTGGGTGTGTGAGTGTGTGCGCCTGTGTGTGTGTGTGTGTGTACCTGTGTGAGAGTGTGTGTGTCTGTGTCTGTGAGAGTGTGTGTGTGTGCCTGTGTGTGTCTGTCTGTCTGTGTGTGTGTGTGTGCCTGTGTGTGTCTGTCTGTCTGTGTGTGTGAGAGCGTGTGTGTACCTGTGTGTGTGTGTGAGAGTGTGAGAGCGTCTCCGTCCGTTTAGTTCAGAGCTCATGAACATCACTGGTCTCACCTCTGAGCTGCAAATTCTTCTGATGTTCTTGGTTCGAAGATGGTGATAGTGATGATGAAGATGGTGATAGTGATGATGATGATGATAGTGATGATGAAGATGGTGATAGTGATGATGAAGATGGTGATAGTGATGATGAAGATGGTGATGAAGATGGTGATAGTGATGATGAAGATGGTGATAGTGATGATGCTGGTACAGCTACGTCAGCACCCATGGCTACAGCGTAGCCTCGCTAAGGTCACAGGACAAGGTCATTGAGGTGTCCACCACATCAGCTTGTGTGTTGTCATGGCGATGATCAGCTGTCCAGACGCAGGTGAGCAGCGCCGCGCCTGCACATGCACCCTCAGTTTCACTGGTCTGGAGGTTCTGGTCCTTCTGGTTCGGCTCCTGTGCTGGATGCATCGCCACGGTAACCACATGCAGCCCAGCCAGGACCTGGTTCCTGCTCAGTTGCAGTCGGGTGGGAAGGGGTGAACCGACCCCGACCCCGACCCCGACCCTGACCCTGACCCCGACCCCGTCACCTGTGTGAGAACCAGGAACGCCACTGGTTCCGGTCCCGTAGTAACGGGTCCTCTCTGTCCCCACAGAACCTGGTCAAGACTTGTCCCGTGGGGGCAACAAAGCCACTGTCCCTCATCAAACCTCCAGGTCAGGGCATCGCCATCTCTGTGGTACCAACTAAAGTGCCAGTTTCCATGGTGACGGCACACCTGAACGGACAGAAAGTGGCGAGCTCTGAGCCGCAGCAGACGTTGCCAATAAACCTCCAGACGGGCAGCAGAGCGGTGGGGGCCGGCGTCCTCCCCTTCAACAGCAGGAGGGCCCCAGAGCTGCCCCCCAGTCAGGTAAGCTGTGATGTCACACCTGTCTGTGGAACACCTGGGGTGTGTTTGTGTAGCCACACTGAGCACGTGTCACCCTCTGACCCCCACCCCCGTGGAGGTGACCGGGTCGGCACCTGCACACGTTTACGGACCAGTTAGCACTGTGTTAGCACTGTTAGCTTAGCATCAGTTTAGAGCGGGAGACATGGTGTCACATGGTCCAAAGCCTGTTAGAATCTCTAAAAAAGCAAGGAACAGCTTTAGTGAGGAGAGGAAGGTGCTCAGCTCCAGAGAAAAGAGGAAGCAATTACCAAAATGAAAGACTTTACACTGCAAGAATTCTCAGTTCTGCAGTTTCCATGGTAACGGCTCCACTCCCCTCCCCCCTCCTGAGTCTGCAGCACAATATAACAGGAGGGATTTTCACAGAAGAAGAAAAGAAGGTCAGAGGAGGAGCACTGTTGATTCTGATGGTTCTTCCTCATCACCCCACCTTTGGGGGGGGGCTGAGCTCATGTGTCTGGGCAGGAGACCCAACTGGGAACCAGTTTACCTGAGGCTCTTCCAGAGGCCCTGCTGACAGCAGCACCTCTGGTGGCCGTGGCTGTTACTGCGTGTGATCAGGAGCTGATTTGTGTTGCTCCGTAGATGCTGGGAACGCTCGCTGCTCTGCCCATCAAGGTGCCTCCGGTCGGCTCGCTGCGCCGGCTGACGGGACAAGCAGCTGCTGTTCTACCTCAGGTGAGGCTGTGCTGCTGCCACCTGTCAGCAGCGGCGTCCTTCCTGACCGCCGCTCTGTCGCCCCCTGCAGGTCCGGCCAAAGACCCAGATACCCGACAGCCTCCCTCACAGTGTGTGTCAAGAGCTTCAGCCCCTCAGCCTGCAGAGGGCGACAGCTGTGGTCACCCCCCCCGCGGGCGCCACCCTGCCCGGCGATAACGGGACCCTCAGCCCACATCAGCAGCCCAGCAGTCACAGCGAGGCCCTGCCGGCCCAGCCGGGGGGGGCGGAGTCAGCCGGCCCCGCTCAGCATGCATCCGCAGGGCCGGGTGTAGCCTACGCCATCATCGCCGCCGCCTCACCTGCTCCTGGCAATGCTGAGCCCACCGTCAGTGAGGCCGTCAAGGTGAGGACACGCCCCCACCCTCCCACTGTTGCTTCCATTAAAACTGGTTAATGTACAGGTGTTAATGTGTTCAGGTGATCATCATCCAGCCTCAGGCGGCCGACAGCACTGACGGATCTCCAACCCCGGCAGACGTCTCGCCACAACAAACTCCAGCACCGACGTCTCTGCAGAAGGATGAAGACCCCGAGGTGAGAGACGGGCGCCCACCCGCCGCCACCGCTCACTTCCTGCCGCCACCGCACACTTCCTGCCGCTCACTTCCTGTCTGTCCCCTGCAGAAACTTGCCTTCATGGTGGCCCTGGGCCTCGTCACCACGGAACACCTGGAAGGTGTGTTAAGTACTTTTGTTTCCATCGTCACTTCCTCACATAGAAAACGAGGTTCAGTAGAATTATTGAATAGATTCATATTGTTTGAATTTCTGTGATTGTCAGAAATCCAGGCGAAGAGGCAGGAGAGGAAGAGGCGCAGCACAGCCAACCCTGCCTACAGCGGCCTGCTGGAGCCAGAGGTCGGTCACTCACTCTTTATTCATACAGCATCTGTTGGTCACAGTGGCCTGCAGGGCCTCCACAGAACAGGTAGAACACAGGAACACAGGAATTAGAACAGACGGCTGGGACAGGTGAGGGGGGCAGCGGGGTCAGAGGTCACCACACAGCTTGGAGAGCAGCGATACCTGGAGTTGGATACGGGGGGGGGGGGGGTGAGGAGGAGGAGAGTAGGGGAGGAAAGAAAGAAGAGGGGAAGAGAGGAGAGTAGGAGAATGGAGGAGGTGGGAGGGGAGGGGAGGGGAGGGGAGACCAGACCATGAGCCAGCAGGGTTCCAGCATCCTGGTGATCAGGTGATCCTGGTTCTGGACCCCGGCAGCTTCGGCCTCCTGCAGCAGAACTAAGATGTTAATATAATAATTAGAGGAGCCTCTAAATATGATAATTATGTCTGATAGTAACTGGAACTACAGTTAGTAGAGATGGAGTCAGCCTCCCGTACCTGGGCCTGGTGTCATGAGGAGTCATGTGACCTCTGTGGTCAGTACCTGTCAGAACTCTGGCTGCAGCATTTTGGATCAGCTGGAGCTTCTTAAAGAGTTGTTTGGACCCCCTGATAATAAAGAATCACAGTAGTCCAGCCTGGAAGGAACAAATGCTGGACTAACTTCAGCATCATGGTGGGTCAGTAGCTTCCTGATCTTTGAGATGTTCCTCAGGTGGAAAAAGGCACTAGAGACTAATTTAATGTGTGAGT
>NC_079541.1:272500-277500 GCF_003711565.1 Takifugu flavidus
TAAAATTCATCAAATATCAGGAGGTTGAGGTGTTGGGCAGGAAGTGGAGGCTCTGAACCTGCGCCGCCGGCTCCAGCGCGCTCACCTGCCTTCAGCCATGACATCATCCGTCAGAATGTACCATGTGACACCTGAGGCTGCAGACAACCCATATCAGCGCCGTCGGCCCCGCCCCCAGCAGCCTCGCCATCCGTTCCTAGACTCTCCGGGAGAAACTGTGCTTGAACAGATCTATTTTAATACACGACACGACATTTGAACAAAAACATTTTTATATTCTTTTATCAAACAGCAAAAAAAGACGTTTTGGTTTCCAGTTCTGCTTTGGGGGGTTTTTGGCACGAGGAGCGTGTAGAAGGCGTGCTGACGTAGACGTTTGCGTTGTGGCTGCGAGGACGCCGCCGCCGTAGTTCATGTGTAGGACGTGTTTGTCTTAAATATGCCAACGTAGTTTTTGTTTCTTTGATGCATTTAAACGTGATCGGTGGAGAAAGGTCAACGGTTCCAGAGTAGTCTCACTTTTTGTACCGAGTTCTTATAAAAGAGTCATAAATAAACAAAAGGAGGAAGAAAACGCGAGTGTCGTCTGTTTCTGCTCCTCAAATCCATTTCATCAAAATTAACAAAATTAAAAACGTTCATCTTCACGATGCTCTCCTGCGACACCTGAGGAAGGAAGGCGCCTCATTGGTTAGAGGCGGAGCCCCGACGCGGCGGCGTGGAGGAAGCAGAACAGGAACGTTGTGACCATCAGCTGATGTTCAGGACCTTCAAGGATCTGCTGACACCTGCTGACCCTCAGGCTGCTCTCAACAACAACGCTCTTCACCTGCAACGCCACTTCCTGTCACATGACCACTCACCCAGCAGAGGCTCAGGAAGCTCCCGGAGGAACGTCTCCAGGACCACGGCGGGAACGTGAGGATCGCCGTACAGGTCAAAGTTCACAGAGACGTTCAAAACATCGTTATTGACACACACACCCTCACACACACTCACACACACCCCTGTTGCCATGGTGACGATGCCAATCGTGAGGTCAGTACCTGACGCCAGGACGTCACAGGAAGACGAAGAGGTGAAGTTGACCTTTGACCTCTGCTCAGCACAAAGGAGCCGAGAGAGAAAAGAGGTCGTTCCACTGTTTAGTGGGTTTTTGATCCAGTTAAACTTCCTTAATCCGACAATAGTTGTGTTTAAGTTCCCATTCCGCAAATGTGATTTAGCAAATGCAAATTTAAGGATATTTACCTTTATCCGTGGAAGAGATGGGCTGTTCTCTGCATGTCCTCCAGTTTGATGTGGACACCGGATGTGGACACCCACGGGCTAATATGTGTTATCACTGTTTTTATTCTATAATTATTTTATGGGTTCACACCTAAAGAACAAGATACAGAACACACGACATAGAGGCACGAAATGCTCTACAAAGAATATTATTTGCTCTAATTTGTTATGTTGGAATTAAACTATTTTAAAATGATAAACTTTAGTTTTGATCTTTCCCAGTTGTTTTGTTAGACGAGCTCACGCGAGAGGTGTTACAGTTTTTAGATTCCCCCAACAAAGGTTCCGCGTCGCGACATGTATCGTTCCGGACATTATTTTGAAACGCACCCTGTCATGGCGACTCATGGGAACGGGGGAAACGTTTAACTCTGGTGGCGTTGAGAAGAGAAGAGGTCGGATCAACCCTGAACATCGTTTAATAGAATCTATGTTGCCTTCAGGGACCTCGAAAATGAATATGAGAAGGGACGAACACCAAACCCAGACACACTCTCACTCTCCATGCTATCAACACTGGGTAAGTTAATGTAATGTGGTGAGCTGTAAACTAGCTGTAAACTCTTCCTGTGCTGATGACAAAGGTGCTGATGCGGTGGCAACGACGCCAGGACGTCACAGGAAGACGAAGAGGTGAAGTTGACCTTTGACCTCTGCTCAGCACAAAGGAGCAGAGAGAGAAAAGAGGTCGTTCCACTGTTTGTGTGTATTGAGAAGACTGAAACGTGATCAATCCGAACCCTTTGTTAATTATAGGGGACTCCTCTAACCTGGAGCCCGGGGCCCCAGGGAGCACCGGGACCTGGACCTGGAGAAAGGCGAGGACCCCCCCGGCTCTGGGCCCAACTGTCCCCTCAAAGGGGCCATCAGCCTGCTGGACAACAATTAGGCAAAATCATCAAATCATGAGTTTTTATGCTGTGGATTCTTTGTTACATCCCCAGAGCTCCAGGGCCGTGATGCTCCTCCTGGTCAACATCCTGAAGGATCTCCTGAGGACGCTCCAGGTGGAGCCCCCCCCCACCCAACCCAACAGAGTGCAGCCAGAGTTCTTCACCAGGATGGAAATGAGAGATCGGAGGCGCTGCTGTACAGAAGGTCCGACCATCACATTTATTTATCTTTATTTATTTATTTGTCGATAATGTTAATTATGTTTCCATCTCGCTGCCCACGTGTGATGAGGAACTCCAACCTCTGAAAACCAACGTTAACATCACTTAGAATTGTTCAAAATTCTTGTGTTTGTCTGGAAGTTTGCTCAGTTTCAGATGTACAAGTTTGTTTTGTCAGTACATGGATGCCTTCCTCCCAAAAGTGAAACTAAAAGGCCTCAGTGGAAGACGCGGCACCACTGGCGACTTACGGTCGCGCTCTTTCCCACCAGCCCGTCAGGGCGTGGGAGCTGATGTGCTCGTGGGACTTTTGACATTCAAGTTGGACACTCGCTACTCTAAAAGTAGGAAGAGGGATTCGAACCAGGAACCTTCAGAAGCGCAGCCGTATGTTTAAACACCTGAGCTACACATCACGATGGTCCTCACCCCCCCGAGAGACTCTGACACCAGCTTCCTTCCAGCAGCTTCAGCATAACGACACATCTGGAGAACTTCCTGTCCCACATCTGAACAAATATGAAAATCACTGCCTTTGTCTCTGTACATGCGGATATTGTGTTGTTTACTTTTTGTGAAATTAAAATCTTCACTTTGTAAAAGAAAATCCTCCACCGCGCTCGAAGTTGTTGTATCCCGTTTTGGCCACAAGGTGGCAGCACATCAGTCTCCAAACCTGGCCGCGACTGAATCTAATCCGATTGAACATTTATTCTGTACGACATTAATACCTATTAACACGGAATTCTAAACTTAAAAATGAGAGGTGCTCATTAATATTCCACGTGTTGAACCAAAGCAGACGCTGAATTTACTGAAGAAACTCCCACGGAAACTCGGAGCAAGATTTTGTTTTCCAGCCTAAATCTGGATTTATAGAGACTGGGAACTGAAATGGTGCCAGTGACGTGTGCTGAGCTAAAGTGAGGAGCTCTGCTCCCAGAGGAACGGACCTGATGTGAACAAATGGGAGCTAAATTAGACATTTATTCATCCACTTATTTTCATTTCCCATAAAAAGGTCAAAGCTGCCGATTCCATCTGACGAGTTGAGTTTGAGGAACGACGACAACGTCTGGAAGGGAAGTGAGGTGGAGCTGAGGCAGGGCCCAGGGAGTGGCACACACACCTGACACACACCTGGCACACACCAACACACACCTGACACACACCTGACACACACCTGACACACACCTGACACACTCAGGTCACATTAAAACAGGAATAATTAGTGATTCTGTTCTGAACACCTGCAGCATTCCGTGTGGCGCCAATGGGGCGAGAAGGGTCAGGAGTGGCGGCCCCGCGGGCAGGAAGTGGCGGCCCCGCGGGCAGGAAGTGGCGGCCCCGCGGGCAGGAAGTGGCGGCCCCGCGGGCAGGAAGTGGCGGCCCCGCGGGCAGGAAGTGGCGGCCCGCTGTTACGGGAACATTCCCGCGTTAATGATGAAGCTGGAAACATTCCCCAGCGACTCTAATGAGCCTGAAATCAAAGATCAGGAAACCAGCTTCCTGTCCACATCTTCAGTTAAACACCAAAACATGAACAAACACAGCAGATTAAACTTTAGACTTCTGACCATAATCTGACTCCGGAATATTTTGATTTCGTGTTCACGTCACAAACGTTTAGGATTCAAATTATGGGGTCAAACTATTGTAAATCTGAGCAGAACAAAGGGTCAAAATGACCTCAGATCTTAAATAAAGCGCAAGAGAAGTGAAATAATTAAGATTTCAATGATTGATTTCACCAATTTCAGCCCGCTGCTCCGCCAGTGACGTCATTTCTGAAGGGAGGTAATAAAACCAATAATTAGTTTCTGACTCATCAATACTCCATCGAACGGACGCGTTTCTCTTAAAATACTTGGTGTTTTCTTCTTGTTTGAGGTTTAAAATGAGCTGAAAGTCGCAGCACGAAAGCGAACAAAGCCTAAACCCAAAAGTTAGCAAATGAGCCGAGTAGCAACACTGTGGCAGCACGAGGAGCGACTCGGACAGAGCGCGTGGCCGAGACTCTTGATCCTGCAGCCGCGTTGAACAGAGCCTCCAATCAAGGGCTAACCACGCCCACCGCCCCACGCATCACCTGGGTGAGGTACACCCAAATGTGTCCGCCACAACACACACACACACACGCACGCACACACACACGCACACACACACACACGCACACACACACACACACCACACACACACACACCACACACACACACACACACACGCACGCACACACACACGCACACACACACACACGCACACACACACACACACACGCACACACACACACACGCACACACACACACACGCACACACACGCACACGCACACACACACACACTTCCCGGGCAACCGCAGGGAGGCTGCGCGTGCACACAGTTCGCTCATCACCGTTGTCCTCAAACGGAAGAAGGAAAAAGTTTCGGCGGTCATTAAGTTTTATTCTTTCACAGAAACTAATAGAAAGAACGTTAATACATAACGATCAAAATGAATGTAAAAACATCAAGATTAATGTAAAACCGTCATAATTAATGTAAAAACATCAAGATTAATATAAAACCGTCATAATTAATGTAAAAACATCAAGATTCAT
>NC_079541.1:282500-337500 GCF_003711565.1 Takifugu flavidus
CTCTTCAGTCTCCAGGTGCTTCTGCTTGACTTCTGAGTCCTCCCTTTAGCTTAGCATGCTAACTGCGTCCTCAGGAGCAGCTCACTGCTCCCCAATCATCCTGAATATGGAATAGAAACTTTCGTCAACAGTTAAAGAAACATTCAGTTCTGTTTTTACATGTTTGATCAGGCTGATGACAGGAAGGAAGACTGATTAGAGCTGATTACATCTGAATAAACCGCATCGTTCTGATGTTTACACACGTTCAGCAAATGTCACCTGTGCTCACGTCAGCCTGCTGCATCAGTTAGGACTTCCAGTTAGGACGTATCCACGTAAGACAGGTCGTCGGTAGGGTCGTCGGTAGGGTCGTCGGTAGTCGTCGGTAGGGTCGTCGGTAGGGTCGTCGGTAGGGTCGTCGGTAGGGTCATTGGTAGGGTCGTCGGTAGGGTCATTGGTAGGGTCGTTGGTAGGGTTGTCGGTAGGGTCGTCGGTAGGGTCATAGGTAGGGTCATAGGTAGGGTCATAGGTAGGGTCATTAGTAGGGTCGTTGGTAGGGTCATAGGTAGGGTCATAGGTAGGGTCATAGGTAGGGTCATAGGTAGGGTCATTAGTAGGGTCGTTGGTAGGGTCATAGGTAGGGTCATAGGTAGGGTCATAGGTAGGGTCGTCGGTAGTCGTCGGTAGGGTCATTGGTGGGGTCATTGGTGGGGTCATAGGTAGGGTCGTCGGTAGGGTCGTCGGTAGGGTCATTGGTAGGGTCATTGGTAGGGTTGTTGGTGGGGTCCAGTCAACTCAGAGAGCGGCAGCCTAACTATTACCTGGATGACTGAGAAGCTACACAGACATCTTACATAGAATGTGAAGGTCTGTGACTCTCTCTCTCCGTCTGTGACGCTCTCTCTCCGTCTGTCTCTCTCTCTCCGTCTGTCTCTCTCTCTCCGTCTGTGACTCTCTCTCTCCGTCTGTGACTCTCTCTCCGTCTGTATCTCTCTCTCCGTCTGTGACTCTCTCTCTCTCCGTCTGTGACTCTCTCTCTCCGTCTGTGACTCTCTCTCTCCGTCTGTGACTCTCTCTCCGTCTGTATCTCTCTCTCCGTCTGTGACTCTCTCTCTCTCCGTCTGTGACTCTCTCTCTCCGTCTGTGACTCTCTCTCTCCGTCTGTGACTCTCTCTCCGTCTGTGTCTCTCTCTCCGTTGGTGACTCTCTCTCCGTCTGTGTCTCTCTCTCTCCGTCTGTGTCTCTCTCTCTCCGTCTGTGTCTCTCTCTCTCCGTCTGTGTCTCTCTCTCCGTCTGTCTCTCTCTCTCCGTCTGTGTCTCTCTCTCCGTCTGTCTCTCTCTCTCCGTCTGTGTCTCTCTCTCCGTCTGTGACTCTCTCCTCCGTCTGTGTCTCTCTCTCTCCGTCTGTGACTCTCTCTCTCCGTCTGTGTCTCTCTCTCTCCGTCTGTGACGCTCTCTCTCCGTCTGTGACTCTCTCTCTCCGTCTGTGACTCTCTCTCCGTCTGTGACTCTCTCTCTCCGTCTGTCTCTCTCTCTCCGTCTGTGACTCTCTCTCTCCGTCTGTCTCTCTCTCTCCGTCTGTGACTCTCTCTCCCCCCTTAAACTTGTTGCTTTACTTGTTGTTCCTCCACTCCCAATCTCACGCGCTTCCCAGCACCCTCTTTATTCGCACCACCTGTGGATCACCGCGCGCGCACAGATGCAGACACGCGCGCAGCTGTTTGTTCATTTTAATCATGAATCAAAAAGAACTCGCAATATTTTTTCAAAAGTGTTAATTCATAAAAACGCTCGCGCGCTTCACACCGCACTTCCGTGTCATGACCTTGAACACGTGCGTGCCACAATTGCTTTATTAGTGAGGACGGTTCATGTGCGCGTAGTGTCCAAATTCCAGATGCTTCCTGAATGGCGTGTGTGCACGAGCGCGTGTTTGCATGCGCGTGTCCACACAGCTCGGGGAGGGTAAAGGCTGTTTAAAATGCAGCGCGTGTGACAGTGAGAGCAGCGCGGGGCGCAGCACGGACAGTGAGCACGGCGGCGGGTCCACGAAATGTCAACGGAACCAGCTGACCCGCAAACCTGACACACGCACACACACACGCACACACCGGGACGCACCGACACCGGCTGCTCCAGACGCATTCGGACCCGGACCGGCGGCTGAAGGATGACGGTGGTGTCCGGGGAGAACCTGGAGGAGACGGTGGCTCTGGCCGCGCTGTCCGCGCAGGATGTCTGCGTCCCGGAGCGCGAGGACAGCCAGGAGTGCTGCGAGCGCGTGGTCATCAACATCTCTGGGCTGCGCTTTGAGACGCAGCTCAAGACGCTCGCGCGGTTTCCCGCCACGCTGTTGGGAGACCCGCGCAAAAGGATGCGCTTCTTCGACCCACTTCGGAACGAGTACTTCTTCGACCGGAACCGACCCAGCTTCGACGCCATCCTCTACTATTACCAGTCTGGGGGGAGGCTGCGGAGACCCGCGAACGTGCCGGTGGACATCTTCTTGGAGGAGATCAAATTCTACGAGCTGGACGAGGAGGTGATCGACGACTTCAGGGAGGACGAGGGCTTCCTAAAGGAGGAGGAGCGGCCGCTGCCCCAGAACAAGTTCCAGCGGCAGGTCTGGCTCCTGTTCGAGTACCCGGAAAGTTCCTTGCCAGCGCGGGGCATCGCCATCGTGTCCGTGCTCGTCATCCTCGTCTCCATCGTCATCTTCTGCATGGAGACTCTGCCGGAGTTCCGCAAGGAGGCACGAGCCTTCGACGTGCTTCTGTCCGCGAACACCACGGCGAGCGCCAACAAGCCCAACCCGTTCACGGACCCGTTCTTCATCGTGGAGACGCTCTGCATCGTCTGGTTCAGCTTCGAGCTGCTGGTCCGGTTCTTGGCGTGTCCCAGCAAAGCTGCGTTCTTCAAGAACGTCCTAAACACCATCGACATCGTGGCCATCATCCCCTACTTCATCACTCTGGGTCTGGAGCTGGCGGAGCACCAGGGGGGCGGCGAGCAGGCCACGTCTCTGGCCATCCTCCGGGTCATCCGTCTGGTCCGGGTCTTCCGGATCTTTAAGCTGTCCAGACACTCCAAAGGGCTCCAGATCCTGGGTCAGACTCTCAAGGCCAGCATGCGTGAGCTGGGCCTGCTCATCTTCTTCCTCTTCATCGGAATCATCCTCTTCTCCAGCGCCGTCTACTTCGCTGAGGCCGAAGACAAGGACTCATACTTCACCAGCATCCCGCACGCCTTCTGGTGGGCCGTGGTTTCCATGACGACGGTGGGCTACGGGGACATGTACCCCGTCACCGTCGGGGGGAAGATCGTGGGCTCCCTGTGCGCCATCGCCGGCGTGCTGACCATCGCGCTTCCGGTTCCGGTCATCGTGTCCAACTTCAGCTACTTCTACCACCGCGAGACGGAGCAAGAGGAGCCGCAGTACGTGCACGTGACGTGCGGCCAGCAGGAGTCCGGGGGCAGCGGGCCGTCCCTGTCCCGGTCCGAGGACGCGGACTCCATCAAATACACCAACTGCAGCCCGCACAGAACCTGCAGCGGAAAACTGACCGACGTGTGAGCAGAACCGGATCTGGTTCTGAACTGTCTTCCGTGACGTCATGAGGGGATTAAGCAGCCTCGGCACTTTATCGACCTTCATCTTTTCTGAGGACAAACAGCGGAGCAGAAGTTTTCATCCAGCAGGTCCGATCAGGGGCCGCCGGGGCAACAGCGCCCCCGTGTGGACAAACAGCGGTTCTTGCTGTTACTATAGCAACCTACAGGACTTTTCTCCGTGGTCTGTCTGAAAAGCTAAAGGATGTAAAGCGGCAGAAAGGAGGCCAGCAAAACCACCATGTTGTTGGTGCCTCCATGTTGTTGGAGTTCAGCCTCTGACCAATCAGAAGACGCCAAAGAAGACGGCAGCCAATCAGATTCAAACTAGCATCAGTTAGCATCACAAGGCCCCATCATGCTCATATTCCCCTCAGAAAGTCTTTAAAAAGGACAAAATACGTAAACCAGCTCATTGTGATTAGCAGGAAACCCCGAAGTGTTTGGACCAGAAGAATCTTCACTTTTCAAATCAATCAAAAAAGACGATCAATAGGCAGCAAACAGAATCAGTTCTCTGATCAGAAGCGATTGATAATTCACTTCGATTCAATGTTTCCTTTTATTCAGAGCTTTATAATTTAATTTGATTCTCCATGTTTTTTAAATAAAGCCGAATATTCATGTGAACGAGGAACGATGAATAAATGCGTGAAGTTCCTGAGGAGGAACTAAAACACCTGGAAGTTGTTTCTTCTGCAAGTGAATTAAAATTAAATCACTCTTGAGATTTAAACCGGTGGAAGCAGAAACAGTTTGGTCGCCTGGACTCACCTGGAGAACACACGAGGTCACGTGACCCCGTGGGCGTACGGAGGCCTGGAGGAGTCACATTTCTCCAGAGTTCAGCTCAAAGCACATTTGTTTTACTTTGAAAACCAGCAAATTTAAAGCTGTAACTGCTGCAGTTTCCAGTAGGGGGCAGCAGCAGGTCAGCTCAGGAGCTGCAGCCGCAGGATGCTAAAGGCTAAGAGGCTAACGCCTACTGCTCACACACGTGCACAGTTAAATGCAAGAGTCAGTCGAGTCCTTCTCTTCACAGAATTTATCATTTTGTTAGCTGCTGCTGGATTTTAGGAGAGAATGTAGAATAAATAACTGGAATCTTTACGTTTTCGGACTCGACCTGCTCCGACGTCGTCGCCTCACCTGGACTCACCTTGAACATGAGTGTGGTTTGTCTGTACCTGGAGCACAGGCGACTGCACAGACGGTCTGCGGCGGCCATCTTGGTCAACAGGTGAAAGGTGCGTCCGCGCAGCTTCCATCGGAGGTCGCGTGATTGTTTGAGGGCTCTGATTGGTCGATGTTTTGTGGACGGCTAGCTCGTCCACCGATGACCTCACGGCTTCTTCTGTGACTGGTGGAATGTTCTGCTGCAGAACCAGGTCGGGTCCCAGTTGTTGCCTGCTCTCTGTCCTTTTGGAGCCGACCTGCAGATGCAGAACTTCCTGTGTACGCTGAGCCCAAAAGAGACGTGTGTGGGCGGAGTCTCACCTCTGTTACCGCGGGAACAACAAGGTTTACTTCTGAGCTTCTGTGTGACTGGTGATGCTTTAAAGCTCTATTTTTAAAGATTGGTGTTTTGTACCAGAGGTTCCTGTTATTTTGTGGAGCTTCTACAGCTGTTTGAGGGAAATGAAGGAAAAAGGGAAGAAGAGTATTGATTTATCACTGAAATTGTGTGTTTCTGATCAACAGCTACCTCAGCGTCCACCACAGAAGCTTTAGCGCCACCAACAGGTGGCAGAAGATCACGCTCACTAACTTTTAATCTTCTGGTGGGGTTTCCTTTCTGTTAGCATCAGCTTGGTTAGCATCATTACTGCTATACACTAGAATCACACCAGAAGGTAACTGTTGTTTAGCTTAGCAACGGTTCCCTTACAATATCAACAATCTCATCCATTCAGAATTTAGTTTACGAACACAAGTGATGAAGCTTCTGCTGTTTGTGGCTAACTGGACTCCCAAGAACAGTTGTCCTACCTTTAGCCTAGCCTAGCCTAGTTGTCTGTGAAATGATTTTTTCAAAAGTAGCAAAAATATTTGTTAGCATTGGCGGCTAATCAAGCTTCATTCAAATCAGCAAATGGCAACTTCTACCTGATGGGGGCGCTAACACTCATAAACTGTGATCATGTGTCAGTGGTCATGTGATGCGCTACAGCGCTCATATTTAATAAGAAGAAAAAGTGCAAATGTTTTTATTCCTGGGGAAATACTTTCCTTTGTTTCTATTTTTTTAAAAATGTTTTCCTTTATTTCTTTCTTTGTTTCCAGCAGTAATGCGTGTGTGTGTTTGAATGTGTGTTTAACTGTGTGTGTGTGTGTGTGTGTGTGTTTAACTGTGTGTGTGTGTGTGTGTGTTTAACTCTGTGTGTGTGTGTGTGTTTATCTCTGTGTGTGTGTGTGTGTGAGTGTGTGTGTGTGTTTAACTCTGTGTGTGGTGTGTGTTTAACTCTGTGTGTGTGTGTGTTTAACTCTGTGTGAGTCTGTGTGTGTGTGTGTTTAACTCTGTGTGTGTGTGGTGTGTGTTTAACTCTGTGTGTGTCTGTGTGTGTGTTTGTTTAACTCTGTGTGTGTGTGTGTTTAACTCTGTGTGTGCGTGTGTGTGTGTGTGTGTGTTTAACTCTGTGTGTGTGTGTGTGAGTGGGTGTGTGTGTGTGTGTGAGTGTGTGTGTGTGTGTGAGTGGGTGTGAGTGTGTGTGTGTATTTAACTCTGTGTGTGTGTGTGTGTGTGTGTGAGTGGGTGTGTGTGAGTGTGTGTGTGTGTGTGAGTGGGTGTGTTTAAATGTGAATGTTTTACTGTGTGCTAATAATTGAACTTTAATGAGTGTGAGCTGTCAATCACTCTGACGACACGCCCCTCCCACTGAGGAGCGGATGATTGACAGGTGTGGAGGTGGGCGGAGCTCCAGAACTCCTGTCTGTTATTGGCTACATCAAACAGGAAGTAACTCCTGCATCTGTTGCTTCACTGCAGGTTGCTGAAGGAATAATGACAGTCGTTATTATGTAACCATGGAAACATTCATGTCTGTTTAGAAACAAGCTGTAACCATGGTAACTCATCAATAAGCAATAATGAAGAGTATTTCGTTGGATGTGCCTTAATTATTGATGATCTTATTGGTCCGTTCCTCCATCTGAAGAACAAGATTTATCGTCAACCAGAACCAGATGAGTTAGAAGGTTGGTCAGTCACAGAACCAGCGAAACGGATCATGTTCAGGTTCAGATGAGACGAAGAGAAGTTGTGGTCCTGCACGAGTGCACACAAACCCTCTTTGATGTCTGTGATGTCACACATGATCATGTGATGTCATGAATAAACACTGTTGTTCACTCATGTTTTTCTTCCTTCACCTGTTGGACTGTAAGCCACGCCCCCTGGGAAGTTCAGGTGTGGTCATTGCTGCACGAGCAACAGGCCAATACGAAACACACACACACACACACACACACACACACACACACACACACACGTACACACACTCACACACACACTCACACACACACACTACACACAAACGCACACTCACTCACACACACACACACTCACACACACTCACTCCCTCACTCACACACACACACACACAAACTACCATCATCATCCTCACTATCATCATCGTCATCTTTATTTATTATTCATCTCATCTTCATCATCTCTGCTCAATGCTCCTCCCCCTGTAGCATGTATCTATAAATAGCTCTGTGTGTGTGTGTGTGATGTGTGTGTGTGAGTGCGTGTGTGTGTGATGTGTGTGTGTGTGGTGTGTGATGTGTGTGTGTGTGTGTTTGTGATGTGTGTGTGTGTGTGATGTGTGTGTGTGTGTGTGTGTTGTGTGTGTGTGTGTGTGTGTGTGGTGTGTGTGTGTGTGTGTATGTGTGTGTGTGTGTTTGTGATGTGTGTGTGTTGTGTGTGTGTGTGTGTTGTGTGTGTGTGTTGTGTGTGTGTGTGTGTGTTGGGGGGCCTCCAGGGGTCCATGTGTTGGTCTTGAAGGGCACGACATGAATTGGCCGTGTTTTTTTCCCAGTAAGTTATAAATAGCTCGGGGTGGGGGGGCATCACAGTTATATAAGCATCTGTGTGTTTATGAATGAGGGCATGTATGGGGGTATATATGACGGTACATCTATGGGGGACAGCTATGGGGGTATATATGGGGGTATATCTGAGGGTACATCTATGGGGGGCAGCTATGGGGGTATATATGGGGGTATATATGAGGGTACATCTATGGGGGGCAGCTATGGGGGTATATGGGGGTATATATGGGGGTATATATGAGGGTACATCTATGGGGGTATATATGGGGGTATATATGAGGGTACATCTATGGGGGGCAGCTTTGGGGGTATATATGAGGGTACATCTCACAGCAGCTATGGGGGTATATATGGGGGTACATCTATGGGGGTATATATGGGGGCATATATGAGGGTACATCTATGGGGATATATATGGGGGCATATATGAGGGTACATCTATGGGGGGCAGCTATGGGGGCATATATGAGGGTACATCTCACAGCAGCTATGGGGGTATATATGGGGGTACATCTATGGGGGGCAGCTATGGGGGCATATATGAGGGTACATCTCACAGCAGCTATGGGGGTATATATGGGGGTACATCTATGGGGGGCAGCTATGGGGGCATATATGAGGGTACATCTATGGGGGGCAGCTATGGGGGCATATATGAGGGTACATCTATGGGGGGCAGCTATGGGGGCATATATAAGGGTACATCTATGGGGGGCAGCTATGGGGGTATATATGGGGGTATATATGGGGGTACATCTATGGGGGGCAGCTATGGGGGCATATATGAGGGTACATCTATGGGGGGCAGCTATGGGGGCATATATGGGGGTACATCTCACAGCAGCTATGGGGGTATATATGGGGCTACATCTATGGGGGGCAGCTATGGGGGTATATATGGGGGTATATATGAGGGTACATCTATGGGGGAGGAGAGGGGAGGGGAGGGGAGGGGAGGGGGGTAGAGGAGAGGTCAAGTGCACATTAAACTTTCCAGTTGCTTTTGTGGAGGGATTTCAACCATCATCCATCTTGAGTTTCAGCTTGTTGGAGCGACTGTAACCGAACCCTCAGCTGGTTATAGCAACAGACGGCGAGATCATCTGACACCAGACAAAGCTGCGTCCATTCCACCGCGTCCAGCCAGCAACGCCACTGAGGACGGATGGACAGACAGGCAGGCAGGCAGACAGACAGGCAGGCAGGCAGGCAGGCAGGCAGGCAGGCAGGCAGGCAGACAGACAGACAGGCAGGCAGGCAGACAGACAGGCAGGCAGGCAGACAGACAGACAGGCAGGCAGGCAGGCAGGCAGGCAGGCAGCAGGCAGGCAGGCAGACAGACAGGCAGGCAGGCAGGCAGGCAGGCAGGCAGGCAGACAGGCAGGCAGGCAGGCAGACAGGCAGGCAGGCAGGCAGGCAGACAGGCAGGCAGGCAGGCAGCAGGCAGGCAGACAGGCAGCAGGCAGACAGGCAGACAGGCAGGCAGGCAGGCAGGCAGACAGGCAGGCAGGCAGGCAGGCAGGCAGGCAGGCAGGCAGGTGATGTCATCGGCAGAGTTTGAACGGCAGCCTGCTCCTGCACTTCCTGTGGGTGGAGTCTCCTATCTGACCCCAATGTGACCTTAAATCCATGATTTTGCTGCCATAACTGCTGTTAACACCCCCCCCCCCCACACACACACTTATACAGACACCCCTGGAGGGTCAGAGGTCACAGTTTGGGGTCTCCTCAGGGTGACTCCGATGAGCCTCCGTATGGTTTCAGAGACAGGAAGTTGTGAAGGGTTCAGGCTTTTATTTTTCAGACTCACTTTCAGGGAATCTCTGACTGACCTCATCCTTGACCTGTGACCTGACAGGTGACCCCGACAAAGAGTGAACCGTCCAATCAGAGCTCTGCATCAAAAGGAAATAAAGGTTTCAGTTTTATCTGTCAGAGACAAACACAACCACAACAACAACAACACAACAATCACAACAACCACAACAACTACTACTACAACCACAACAACTACAACCACAACAACTACTACTACAACAATCACAACAACTACAACAACAACTACCACAACAACTACAACAACAACTATAACAACAACTACTACTACAACAACCACAACCACAACTACAACAACCACGGAGACACTTTAAATCTATAACTTCATGGAATATATGAATCTGAAAACTGTTCTGCAGTGTCACCTGTCCCCAACCTTGACTGTTACCATGGCAACAGCATCCAGATCAGCTGTATTTTGATAATAAAACCTCCCGATCTCACTCATTCATCTCCCATCATGTTTTCATCAAATACAGAAATGGAAAAAACCCTCAGCAGCCTGTTACCCTGTTACCATAGCAACACGGGGATATTTACACCAACACGCGGGCCCGACTGTCGCAAACACTGGCAGCTCGTGACGCGAAGGCGTCCGCAGATTCCCACAGTGTGAACTGGGAGTTTGGCTTGGGTTACTGGTTTGACCGTGAGGTTCACGTGTGTTTTTGAACCGAGCTTTATTTAAACAGCCGCTGACCTTCACTCTCACTGGCTTCTGTTTTACGGTCTGCCTGCATTGCGTCGCCCCCCCCCCCCTCCCTCCTCCCTCCTTCACTCCTTCTGCAATCTGCTTCCAAATGACCGGACACACATCCGGTGGCTCGTGCGCCCGGAGCGCGGGACCGCAACGCGCGTTTTCCCTTTAAAACCTTTCGCTTCCGAATTATGCTTATGATTATTTTATTCTGATTGCTGCAGAAAACAGGAGAGAGAGAGAGAGGGAGAGAGAGGGAGAGGGAGAGAGGGAGGGAGAGAGAGGGAGAGACGCTGTGTTGATGCTGCAGCGGCGCACCAGTCCTCCCAGTCCTCCCAGTCCGCCTCTGTGGGACCACGGATCCTCAGTAACGCTCGTCCTGTCCTCCAGACGGCTGCAGTGATAGATGCGGTCCGGTTCCGCGCTGCGGAGCTCTTCCTCCTCTTCCTCCTCTTCCTCCTCTTCCTCCTCTTCCTCCCGCTGCTCTTCTGATCGCGGCTGTAAAACTACACCAGGACGATGTTGGTTCACCAACAACCTGCATCAATATTTCACAGACGGTGAAGCGACGCACGGAGGTTCTGGTCCAGAAGCAGGTGAGAATGGAACTTCTGCAACATCTATAGGACGTTATTGAAAAGGCAAGCGCGTGCGTGTTTGAGTGCCCACATCCGCATTCTACCAACAAAGTGAGGACATTTTGCTGGTCCTCACAACTTGGCTTGTGTGTCCGATCAACAACAAGCAGCTGATGTTCTGCTGCTGCCGGCGCCGGTGCTTCCTCTGCAGGTGAAGATGGTCAACGCTGAGAGGAAGGTGGTCATGATGGTGCTGAGGATGATGATGGTGCTGCTGATCTTTGGGCCTCGTTAGAGGCTCCTCCTTCCCTGACCCGCTGCTCTTCGCCGTAGCTCCTCCTCCTCCGTCAAGGATGACCGTGGTCTCCACAGAGAACATGGACGAGACTTCCACCCTGCCGGGTCACCACCAGGATCTGTACCCGCCTGACGACGATGAACACGACAACCACGACTGCTGCGAGCGCGTGGTCATCAACATCTCGGGTCTGCGCTTTGAAACCCAGCTGAAGACCCTGGCCCAGTTCCCGGAGACCCTCCTTGGGAACCCAAGGAAGAGGATGCGGTATTTCGATCCGCTGCGGAACGAGTACTTCTTTGACCGGAACCGGCCCAGCTTTGATGCCATCTTGTACTACTACCAGTCCGGCGGTCGGCTGAGGCGGCCAGTCAACGTCCCTTTGGACATGTTCTCAGAGGAGATCAAGTTCTACGAACTTGGCATGGAGGCCATGGAGAAATTCCGTGAAGACGAGGGCTTTATCCGAGAGGAGGAGCGACCTCTGCCGGATAACGAGTTCCAGCGGCAAGTCTGGCTTCTGTTCGAGCATCCGGAGAGTTCGGGTCCGGCGCGGGGCATCGCCATCGTCTCCGTGATGGTCATTCTCATTTCCATCGTCATCTTCTGCTTGGAGACGTTACCGGAGCTGAAGGAGGACCTCAGCGAGCGCATTCATGTGACAACAGGAAACACCACCATTTATTACAAACCAAACATCCTAACGGACCCGTTCTTCATCGTGGAGACGCTCTGCATCATCTGGTTCTCCTTCGAGCTGATAGTTCGCTTCTTTGCGTGTCCCAGCAAAGCTGCGTTCTTCAAGAACATGATGAACACCATCGACATCGTGGCCATCATCCCCTACTTCATCACTCTTGGGACGGAGCTTGCTGACGAGGGCAACAAAGAGGGGAAGGGGGGCGGCGAGCAGGCCACGTCTCTGGCCATCCTCCGGGTCATCCGTCTGGTCCGGGTCTTCCGGATCTTTAAGCTGTCCAGACACTCCAAAGGGCTCCAGATCCTGGGTCAGACTCTCAAGGCCAGCATGCGTGAGCTGGGCCTGCTCATCTTCTTCCTCTTCATCGGAGTCATCCTCTTCTCCAGCGCCGTCTACTTCGCGGAGGCCGAAGACAAGGACTCATACTTCACCAGCATCCCCGACGCCTTCTGGTGGGCCGTGGTTTCCATGACGACGGTGGGCTACGGGGACATGTACCCCGTCACCATCGGGGGGAAGATCGTGGGCTCCCTGTGCGCCATCGCCGGCGTGCTGACCATCGCGCTTCCGGTTCCGGTCATCGTGTCCAACTTCAACTACTTCTACCACCGCGAGACGGACGGGGAGGAGCAGGCGCAGCTGCTCAACGTGAGCCACCAGAACCTGGCGTCCGACAGCAACTCCAGCCGCCGGAGCTCCTCCCTGGTCAGCAAGTCAGAGTACATGGAGATCGACGAGGACATGAACAACAGCATCGACAACTTCCGGGAGGCGAACCTGCGGACGGCCAACTGCACGGGCCCGAGCCAGAACTGCGTCAATAAGGTGAAGCTGCTGACCGACGTGTGAGGAGGCGCCTGAAGGCACCGCCGCTGTAAATATTGTACAAAGGTCCAGGACGGGTTTCTCCATTTCACTGGTGAAGCGTTAACTTAACTTAACTTAAGAGTCTGAATCAGGCCGCTGAGGGGAACTATGGGATGTTTCAGCTCTGTCTGCTGGATTTGGTTTTAACAATAACGAAAGCTTTGTTCAGATTTATTTGGTTTTCACCACATTTTTATTACTGTAACGTCTAAAATCTTTGCGAAAACCGAAAAAAGAATGAATTTTCTGACTGAGATGAGACGCTAGCGCTAGCATCCAGCCGGAGCTGTGATTGGCCAGCGGTGTGTCTCCGCCCACACCGAGTTCAGAGGGTTGACGCGTTCCGCCGTGTTGGGACGAGGCTCCATCAGTTAGCGTCCGTTCAGTTTCTAAGAAACTTCCAGTTGGAAAAGGGAGAATCGTGACGTTGGTGAGGACCTAAGCGTCCGACTGCAACTGTCTTCCACGCCGCCGCGACGTCCTGCCAGCGATGGTGGAACGAGGCTCATCTGTGGACGCGTCGCCACCTGCTGGCCACCTTCTGTTTTCACCTGCTGGATGTAGTTGCTGGGTGACTTTGGTGGATCTTTTGGCACCTTATCAGGACCGAGAGGTGAGTCGGGCCTTGAAGAGGATGGCTGCTGCAGGTTTCCCATGATGCAACGCTCCTTTACGCTGAAGCATGTGGAGACTTTTCCGTCTTTCATCGGCATGCTCCAAATGTTACCTCAGTCTCAGTTACGGAATCTTCTCGCCCGCAGACTCACGCTTAAACGCTGCTTCATTCTTTTTTTGCTTTTCTGTGCTGAATGTGGATAAAAGGAAGAGGAACTTTAAGAGCATGTCAAAATAAAAGCACCACAGCCTCATTCTAACAGATGTTTAAACTCATGATGTGCATGATAGTTTTAAAATGCTTGCAGTTGTGGCGCGATGAAGACGATGCTTTTATAGAACATTTAAAAATGACTTCAGAAATTCCATTTTTCATTTATGGACAGATTCAGTCCTTGATGATGAAGAGCATGATGAAGACATCACCTGTGTTTGTGTCCCCGGTTGTAGTTCTGTCTGTGTTTATGGGTAAAAGAAAAAAGGGCAGTTCCTGAACACACTTCATGGATCTGATCTAGAATTAGCTTCTGGTGCCTTGAAGTCCGTCTCGTTTTAGAGTAACTGAAGTGCCTCGACTGCAGCTTCTTCTACTGCCACCAAAGATGCAGCAGGAACAAGCGCCCAAGTGTGTTTTCCCCCCGACCTCAAGGTCCGACAGCTAACACAGCTAGCACTGATTAGCTAATGACAACTCTGCACAGAGATCTGAAAATTCCACAACACGCAGCAACTAGCTAGCTAAGCTACATAAAGAGCTTTAGTGATGCATCAGGTATTTAACCTCAACTAGTTGATTAAGATACAAAATTAACTGTCCAACGACAAAATGCAACAGGAAACCATCAGTGACACAATCTGGAACAGATCAGACAAACCTTTGATCTGTGACATCATCAAAGAGAAACTCTCCACCCCCTGATGCGAGGCTGTTGTGGCTGATCAGGATCTGAAGGTTCAGTCACATGTTTGACTTGTGGAACATTGTTCAGAGTTTATTTTTCATACGTGGACCAACTTTGAGATTTAGGTTAAAGTTAGAGGAGATCGTGAGTCTTACCTTCACACGTGACGGCTGAACTTTGTAGTTGTACAGAACTAAAGTGTGACGAGCTCTTCCTGTTGAAGCCTCCAGATATTTTTCGAAGAAAAAAATAAAGAAAATCAGAAACCTCAAAAAACGTGATGAAGATGACGAGGATGAAGGTGGCAAGTCCAAACAGGAAGTGTCTTAATGTCTGCATGAGTCTTTGGTTTGGGGACACTTTGTTTTCTTCCATCATCTCATCCAGACTGGTTTCATCCTCCCGAACTGGTTTCATCCTCCCGAACTGGTTTCATCCTCCTGAACTGGTTTCATCCTCCTGAACTGGTTTCGTCCTCCCGAACTGGTTTCATCCTCCTGAACTGGTTTCGTCCTCCCGAACTGGTTTCGTCCTCCCGAACTGGTTTCGTCCTCCCGAACTGGTTTCGTCCTCCTGTGAAATAGAATTTAAGTTTCTGTCCGTTTGTAACCTGAAACGTTCGTCTCCATTCTGAGTTCATGAAAATGATCAATAAAATCTGAAAACCATCCGTCCTTTGTTCTTTCAGCGTTGATCCTTTGATCTACAACTGGGCTCATTTAGCTGACGAGCTGATTCCTGCTAATCTTTATTTGGAAATATTTGATATTTTTACTGAGAAGAAAATAAAAGTTGACGTCAAAAATGAAAATTGACAAAAGTCAAACAAGACTAAACTTGTCGAAGACTGAGTGTGTGTGTGTGTGTGTGTGTGTGTGGGTGTGTGTGTGTGTGTGTGTCTGTGTGTGTGTGTGTGTGTCTGTGTGTGTGTGTGTGTGTGTGGGTGTGTGTGTTGTTGAGCTGCAGTCTGAGTCACACCTTCTATTCTGACTGTTCTAAGAATATGACTGTACAGCAGCTCAGGAAGGCTGAGAACACACACACACACTCATGGGCACGCACTCACATGCACACACACACAGAAGCACACATGCGCAGACACCTCACCTCCACACCCACACACACACATTCAGACACACACACACTCACACACACGCACACACACTCACACACACACTCAGACACACACTCAGACACACACACACACACCCACACACATACACTCTCACACACATGCACACACACGCTCAGACACACACACTCTCACACACACGCACACACACACTCAGACACACACACACACACACACACACTCAGACACACACACTTGTTTGGCTCCGCCCCCATTTGTTCCACCTGCTCACCAGATTGTTGAATCAGACTGAAGTTTTCAAGTAAAACACAAAACTACAGTTGTCTAACTTATAACTAATTCCCACATTAAGAATGGAGCGCTCTTCCTCTGACACCATCATCATCATCACCTTCATCATCACCTTCATCATCACCACCACCATCATCATCATCATCATCACCACCATCACCATCATCATCATCATCATCAACCATCATCACCGCCATCATCATCATCATCATCATCATCACACCACCACCATCATCACCACCATCATCATCACCACCACCATCATCACCACCATCACCACCATCATCACTACCATCATCACCATCATCATCATCATCACCATCATCACCACCATCACCATCACCATCATCACCACCACCATCATCATCACCACCATCATCACCACCACCATCATCATCATCATCATCATCATCACCATCATCATCACCATCACCATCACCACCAATCATCATCACCACCATCATCACCATCACCACCACCATCACCACCACCATCATCACCACCACCATCATCATCATCACCATCATCATCACCACCATCATCACCACCAATCATCACCACCATCATCACCACCATCATCATCACCACATCATCACTCATCACCATCATCCCACCACCATCATCACCACCAACCATCATCACCACCATCATCATCACCATCACCACCACCACCATCATCACCACCCTCATCATCATCACCACCAACCACCACCACCACCCCACCATCATCATCACATCATCACCATCATCACTCATCACCACCATCATCACACCATCACCACCACCACACCATCATCATCATCACCATGTGTGTGTGTGTGTGTGTATGTGTGTGTGTGTGTGTGTGGTGCTTTTACTGTCATGTTTGGCTGACAAGCTCCGCCTCCTGGTAGATCTGTTGTTCTGAAGTCTGTTGATCAATTGATCCTTTGAAAGGCGGAGCCACGACCGCTGAGCCGTGAGCTGATTGGCCGGTTTGGTGCAGCCGCCGTCTTGAGTTGGGTCGAGCCATCGGCCCGGAACAACAGCAGCTTCGGGTCAAAGGTCGGTTCAACGGGTGGTGTGTGTCTGATACAGATTCACAGGAGCAGCGATGGTTCCTCTGACCTTCTGGAAACTTCCCTGGTCGTTGCAGCAGGAAGCAGGAAGTTGCGCCGCGTCGCCTCGTCAGACATCCAAACTGTCCTTTTGTCCTGAAGACGTCTCAAATTATTCACAGCTCCTATTTTTGTCCCGGGTCTCCGGTCGGGTCCTTACGTATGTGCTCACACAGGCGGCGAGTGCCGGGGGCCTGGCAGCGGGTGCTGAATCGCCGTGACAACAGGGAATTAGACAAAGTAAAGACGAAAGGAACAAGTGTCCAGCTCATGGAAATGATGCTGATGTCTACAGCCACCATCACCTCCGGATCGACTAGCTTTAGCCTACTGCTAACAGCCACGTTAATCAAACTGATGCTTCAACTTAATGTGGTTGCTAATGCTAATGCTAACACAACTGTCAGGGAGGTCATGTGACCAGTTATCTTCATGCACACATTAAAGAAAAGGTTTTATTTTCAGTAAAATGATTTAAAGCTGTAAATATGAAATGGTTTATTTAGTGTTGCCTCAGAAAAAAGAACATTTAAAACTGCGTTAGAACAAATATCTTCCTCTAACAGCACAACCGGAAGTTAAACAAGAGTTCAACACTGTAAAAATACAAAATAAGAGCACGTCCGTTCAGGGTTGTCAAGCAGCGCCGCCCGGTGGCTGCTGGTGAAATTACCTCAAGTGAGAGCAAACCATCACATCACTGCGGAGACGAGCCCTGGCAACAGCCTGAGGGGTCACCATGGTAACGGTGAAGTGCTGAGAAAGAGGAGAGGAAGAGGTGGAATAAAAAGGAATAAATCATCAAATCCGATGTGACAGGAGGGGGATTGTGACCTCCAGGTGGCGCCATCGAGTAAGAGGTCAGCTTCAGAGAAACCACTGATGCAAACATGCGCGCGCGCCCTTATATGAGTGTGTGTGTGTGTGTGTGTGTCGGTATCACCAGAAACCATTTTGGTTATGTCTGGTGTGTGTGAGGATAAATCACATGCATTCAATCTGAAATAAAAGGAAAAAGCTTAATATCACACACACACACACACAGACACACACAGACACACACACACACACACAGTTGCAGCAGCTTCCGTCTGGTTTAGGGGTCATTATGTAATTTGTGCCGTTTTTTTCCAGGGGGGGTCGTTAACAATTCTAACATCCATCACCCATCTCATACATCATACCTGTGTGTACGTGTCTGTGAGTGTGTGTGTGTGTGTGTGTGTGTGTAGAAGCTGGAGGTGTGATTCGTGATCAGTGGAGGCTGGTGATTGGCCCACGGTCCCTCCAGGATTTTTCAGTTCGGTGCTGTTGTTCTCTCCATCCTCTGCCTGATTCCAGGTGTCATGATACCAAATATAAATGCTGGAAACGAGTGTGTGTGAGAGAGAGAGAGAGAGAAGTGTGTGGAGAGTGTGTGGGAGAGAGAGTGTGTGTGAGTGTGTGGGAGAGAGAGAGTGTGTGAGTGTGTGGGAGAGAGAGAGTGTGTGTGTGTGAGAGAGAGAGAGTCTGTGAGAGTGTGTGGGAGAGAGAGACAGTGTGAGAGAGTGTGTGAGAGAGAGAGAAAATGTGTGAGAGTGTGTGGGAGAGAGAGAGTCTGTGAGAGTGTGTGTGGAGAGAGAGAGAGTGTGTGAGAGTGTGTGGGAGAGAGAGAGTCTGTGAGAGTGTGTGAGAGTGTGTGGGAGAGAGAGAGAGTGTGTGAGAGTGTGTGGGAGAGAGAGTGTGTGAGAGAGTGTGTGAGAGTGTGTGTGAGAGAGAGAGAGAAAATGTGTGAGAGTGTGTGTGAGAGAGAGAGAGAGTGTGTGTGAGTGTGTGGGAGAGAGAGAGTCTGTGAGAGTGTGTGTGTGTGAGAGAGAGAGTGTGTGAGAGTGTGTGAGAGTGTGTGAGAGTGTGTGTGAGAGTGTGTGTGCTGATAATCCTCTTGATAATCTGCTCGTCTGCGTCTCATCACCGTGTTAAACTGAGGAGACTCAGACGAGCCACAGATAATCTGGTCCATATTTGGTGTTTTGGTGTTTCACCTGCGTCTCTGCTGTCGTCCGTGGGTCAAACCTCCTGTGCCCCCCTCCCTGGCTGAAATGACCTTTAACCTCCAGCAGCTGATTCCAGATGAAGGTGATGCAGAGTGACGGCCGGTCCTCACAGAGATACAAATGCTGCCATCGTGACACTGACAGGCGCTTCACGCTTGGACGGGTTCAGACGTTTGTCAGGACACAAACCTCCTTTTTCCCGTCAGTGCTGGCACCTGAACGCATCACGATGCCCCCCCCCAGCATCATCTGCTCCAACACTGACACATCTGATTGAAAACACTGTATTTTGATGGGTGAATGGGGGGGGGTCACTGTGTGTGGGGGGGGTCACCATGTGTGTGTGTGTGGGGGGTCACCGTGTGGGGGGGGTCACCGTGTGTGTGTGTGTGTGTGGGGGGTCACCGTGTGTGGGTGTGTGGGGGGTCACCGTGTGTGTGGGGGGGGTCACCGTGTGTGGGGGGTGGTCACCGTGTGGGGGGGGTCACCGTGTGGTGTGTGTGTGGGGGGGTCACTGTGTGTGTGTGGGGGGGGGCACCGTGTGTGTGTGTGTGTGGGGGGTCACCGTGTGTGTGGGGGGGGGCACCGTGTGTGGGTGGGGGTTAACCGTGTGTGTGTGTGTGTGTGGGGGGGGGGTCACCGTGTGTGTGTGTGTGTTGTGGGGGGGGTTAACTGTGTGTGTGTGTGTGGGGGGGGTCACCGTGTGTGGGGGGTCACCGTGTGGGGGGGGGGGTCACCGTGTGTGGGGGGGGGGGTCACCGTGTGTCCTTTCATGAGCCTTTTCTGCCGCCACCGCTTTAATCTGCGGGAGGAAACTGTGACTCTACCAGACACGTGAGCGGCGGCGTCCTTGATGCTCCGCTCGCACATGTTCGCGTTATCATGCAGGCATCTGCTGTCAAGACTTCTTAAACTCACAACGCCGTTCCTCCAGAGCTCGCTCGCCCTCCACGCCACTCAGCTGAATGTCCCTCAGGTGTTTCACGGTCTGACTCAGGCTACTGTCACCCCCCCGGCGCCACTCCCACCCTCACATGAACCAAATCTGACAGTTTCCTGCTACTGTACAACCACAAATACTGAGGCGCTCCCACATGTCAAGACTGCTGAAGACGCACAGCTGCACCTGCACCTGCACCTGCACCTGAACCTGAACCTGCACCTGCACCTGCACCTGCACCGGCACCTGCACCTGCACCTGCACCTGAACCTGAACCTGCACCTGCACCTGAACCTGCACCTGCACCTGCACCTGCACCGGCACCTGAACCGGCACCTGAACCGGCACCTGAACCGGCACCTGCACCTGAACCTGAACCTGAACCTGAACCTGCACCGGCACTGCACCTGCACCTGCACCTGCACCTGAACCTGCACCTGCACCCTGCACCTGCACCTGCACCTGCACCCGGCACCGGCACCGCACCGGCACCTGCACCTGCACCTGCACCTGCACCGGCACCGGCAACCTGCACCTGCACCTGCAACCTGAACCTGAACCTGAACCTGAACCTGAACCTGAACCTGCACCTGCCCTGCACCTGCACCTGCACCTGCACCTGCACCTGCACCTGCACCTGCACCTGCACCTGCACCTGCACCTGCACCGGCACCGCACCTGCACCTGCACCTGAACCTGAACCTGAACCTGCACCTGCACCTGCACCTGCACCTGCACCTGCACCTGCACCTGAACCTGCACCTGAACCTGAACCTGAACCTGCACCTGCACCTGCACCTGCACCTGAGGATGAGGAGACCACCTTCCTCATCAGGAACCTTTAGAGAACAGAGTTCATATTTACACGTGAGAAGAGAAGCAGGAAACAACACTTTCAACAACTCTAACAGATTTGACAGTGAAGGTCTGCAGACGGTCAGTGACTGCTTACCTGTTGTCATGGTTACCCTTCCACCAACAACCATCATGTACCAGATGCACTGGACCCGCTGGACCGGTTCTGCTGAGGCAGTGGCCCAACAGACTGGATTAACTGGCTTGATGACATCATGGGCCGACTGGAAGGACACTGATGTTGGGACACGACAACCAGACAACATGACAAACCAACTCTGCCCAGTTTACAGTCGTCATGGAAACGATCCCAAAGTTTATATTTAAAACTCTGACGGTCGTATCCAGTGCGTGAAATTGCAGCGTTGCCAGTGGCCAGTCAGGGTTATTATTCACGCTGCGTCTGAGGACAGAGCGAGCGCTAATCCAGGGGCGGAG
This sequence comes from Takifugu flavidus, assembly GCF_003711565.1. Lineage (NCBI taxonomy): Eukaryota > Metazoa > Chordata > Actinopteri > Tetraodontiformes > Tetraodontidae > Takifugu > Takifugu flavidus. The sequence continues at coordinate 303,385 of NC_079541.1, forward strand.
CCACAGCGTCCTGATCAGGAGCTGCAGCAGATGAGGGGAGTGATAAAAGCCCCCCCAGGGAGGGGGCCCAGGGAGGGGGCCAAGGGGCCCCGCCTCTGCTGGAGAGAGGGTGTGTGTGTGTGTGCGTGCGTGTGTGTGTGTGTGTGCGTGCGTGTGTGTGCGTGCGTGTGTGTGCGTGTGTGTGTGTGTGTGTGTGTGTTTGTGTGCGTGTGTGTGTGTGTGCGTGTTGTCCGTCTACATCAGCAGAAATATCCGGACAACTAGAGTGTGGCCCCGGGGCCGGAGCCTTCGTCCCCTTGGACACAAAGGGGACAGAGAAGGGGAGAGGACGGCGTCCCGGCGTCTTTGTGCTGCGCATTCATGAGCTGTAAAGATGTTTGTGGCGAGCAGACCGCGAGCGCTACGAGCTGCTGCTTATATAAGACGCCATGAAAAGACAGGAAGAGAAGACAGGACGTCCACACAGCGCCCGCTTTGACACGGGTATTAAAACAGTTGTGTTAGCCCGCCCATGCTAACATGCTAGAATATTTAGCACTGATGTGCAGTACAGGCTAGCTTTAGCATTTAGCTTGAGCAACAACATAATTAGCAAATTGTTTTGACTCTGATCAAAGAAGAAATCAGAAACATGAAAGAAAGATGATGTCAGCAGATCACTGGGGGACCAGAAGAAAGCACGGTCATGTTTACACATGTTTACACGTGTTTTACACATGTTTACACGTGGTTTTACACATGTAAACGTGTTTTTTACAACACATTTACACATGTTTACACAAGTAAACGTGTGTTTTCTCTCCCCTCCCTCGTGTGTTTTCACACACGTTTACACATGTTTTTACCCGTGTTTACATGTGTTTTTACACATGTAATTAGGTGGGAGTTAAGGAGGCCAGGACCCGAGTGTAAAACAAAAGGTTCTTTATTGCCAAAAATGAAAAGAGAGACAGTTCTGAGATTGAAGGATCAAACAAGTAACAACAAAAACTCTAAAAGTGAACGAAAATCACCAAGAAATGGAAAAAAACGTGGAAAAAAAGTACAACTGGAAACAGCGAGAAGGCAACTTACTGAGATCTCTGGGGCTGGAGATCTCTGGGAGCTGGAGATCTCTGGGAGCTGGAGATCTCTGGGGCTGGAGATCTCTGTGGGCTGGAGATCTCTGGGAGCTGGAGATCTCTGGAGCTGGAGATCTCTGGGAGCTGGAGATCTCTGTGGGCTGGAGATCTCTGGGAGCTGGAGATCTCTGGGAGCTGGAGATCTCTGTGGGCTGGAGATCTCTGGGAGCTGGAGATCTCTGGGAGCTGGAGATCTTGTACAACAATTCGGCACCAGAGACAAAGAGGGAGCTCAGCAGCCAATTAGGCAGAACGAGCTGCAGGTGGAGGTGAGACACTGAGTGACGACAACACATGACTCCCTCCCCTCCCCTCCCCCTCCCCCTCCCCCCCCCCTCTCTCATCCTCCTTTCACTCACTCCCCTCCCCCTCCCCCTCTCTCATCCTCCCCCTCCCCTCTCTCATCCCCCCTCCCCTCTCTCATCCTCCCCCCCTCTCATCCTCCTTTCACTCCCTCCCCCCCCCTCCCTCCCCTCCCCCTTCCCTCTCTCATCCTCCTTTCACTCCTCCCCTCTCTCATCCCCCCTCCCCTCTCTCATCCCCTTTCACTCCCTCCCCCCTCCCTCCCCTCCCCTCCCCCCTCTCATCCTCCTTTCACTCCCTCCCCCCTCCCTCCCCTCCCCCTTCCCTCTCTCATCCTCCTTTCACTCCCCCCCCTCTCTCATCCTCCTTTCACTCCCTCCCTCCCCTCCCCTCCCCCTCCCCTCTCTCATCCTCCTTTCACTCCCTCCCCTCCCCCTCTCTCATCCTCCTCCTTTCACTCCCCCTCCCCCCTCCCCTCTCCTCTCTCATCCTCCCCCCTCTCTCATCCTCCCCTCCCCTCCCCCTCTCTCATCCTCCCTCTCTCATCCTCCTTTCACTCACTCCCCCCTCTCTCATCCTCCTTTCACTCCCTCCCCTCCCCTCCCCTCTCCTCTCTCTCATCCTCCCTCTCTCATCCTCCCCCTCCCCCTCTCTCATCCTCCCTCTCTCATCCTCCTTTCACTCACTCCCCCCCCTCTCATCCTCCTTTCACTCCCCCCCCCCTCTCATCCTCCTTTCACTCCCCCCCCTCTCTCTCCTCTCTCATCCTCCTTTCACTCCCCCCCCCCTCTCTCTCCTCTCTGGTGCTCTTAACGTGCACTTTCCTGCACGGCGGCGCAGTTTTCCAGCCTTAATGACGGCGGCGGCGGCGGCGGCGCGTTCATGAGCAGCGCTCTTCAGATCTCGACATCAGCTGCTGGTTCCGTTTCCAACTCGTTGTTCCGACGACCCGCGGGAGAGATGCTGCAGCTCAACAAGTCCCCTTTCCCTCGCGGCCCGTGAGCGTCGATGGCGGCGGGATGGAGATCGCCTTGGTGAGCTTTGAGAACGGCGGAGCTAAAGGAGGGGGGGGCGGCAATGGCGAGGACAACTGCCGGAACGCGCTGGACGTCCCTCAGTTCGTTCAAAGCGGACTCGGTGAGGACTTCGGGAAGGAGCTGAACACGCGCGGGAGTCCTCCGCGGCAGCAGCAGAGCTCCTGGAAGATCAACGACATGAACAACACTTTCAGCTGCAGCGAGAACGCCATGGACGCGCTTTTACGCGCGGACCACAGTCCGCATCTGTTCGACGAGGACCTGCTGGACATGGACATGGACACGGAGAGCAACGAGAGGGTGCTCATCAACATCGCCGGCCTCAGGTACGAAACCCAGCTGGGCACGCTGAACCAGTTCCCGGAGACCCTGCTGGGAGACCCGGCAAAGCGGATCAAATACTTCGACCCGCTTCGGAACGAGTACTTCTTTGACCGCAACAGGCCGAGCTTCGACGGGATTCTGTATTTTTACCAGTCCGGGGGAAAGATCCGGAGACCCGTGAACGTGTCGATCGACGTGTTCGCAGATGAGATCCGGTTTTACCAGCTGGGTGAGGAGGCCATGGAGCGGTTCCGAGAGGACGAGGGCTTCATCAAAGAGGAGGAGAAGCCGCTGCCCAAGAACGAGTTCCAGAAGCAGGTCTGGCTCATCTTCGAGTACCCCGAGAGCTCCAGCCCGGCGCGGGGCATCGCCATCGTGTCCGTCATCGTCATCACCATCTCCATCATCACCTTCTGCCTGGAGACGCTGCCGGAGTTCCGGGACGAGCGCGAGCTGCCGGTGAGCAGCCGGCTGGACAACAGCACGGCGCCGCGGCCCTCGCTCACCTTCACCGACCCCTTCTTCATCATCGAGACCACCTGCGTCATCTGGTTCACCTTCGAGCTCTTCGTGCGCTTCTTCGCGTGTCCGAGCAAGTCGGAGTTCTCCAAGACCGTCATGAACATCATCGACATCATGTCCATCATGCCTTACTTCATCACGGTGGGCACGGAGCTGGTGGAGCAGCAGGACGAGGAGCACCAGAACGGACAGCAGGCCATGTCTCTGGCCATCCTCCGGGTCATCCGTCTGGTCCGGGTCTTCCGGATCTTCAAGCTGTCCAGACACTCCAAAGGGCTCCAGATCCTGGGTCAGACTCTCAAGGCCAGCATGCGTGAGCTGGGCCTGCTCATCTTCTTCCTCTTCATCGGAGTCATCCTCTTCTCCAGCGCCGTCTACTTCGCGGAGGCGGACGAACCGGAGTCGCACTTTTCCAGCATCCCCGACGCCTTCTGGTGGGCCGTGGTTACCATGACAACCGTGGGCTACGGCGACATGCGACCGGTGACAGTCGGGGGGAAGATCGTGGGCTCCCTGTGCGCCATCGCCGGCGTGCTGACCATCGCGCTTCCCGTTCCGGTCATCGTGTCCAACTTCAACTACTTCTACCACCGCGAGACGGACCAGGACCAGTCGTCCCTGAAGGACGAGCCCAACGGCGGCCGGGACAGTCCCGAGCTGAAGCGCAAGGGCAGCAAAGCGTCCACGGGATCTCGGGACGTGGAGAACGACGAGAAGTCCGCGGAGAAGGACGACATCAAAGCCAACAGCAGCGTGGACTTCAAGAAGTCCCTGTACGCCTTCTGTCTGGACACGCGCGAGACGGACCTGTGACCCCGCCCCTCTTCATCAAAGCCCGTAGCGGTGTAGAAGAACCCCCGACGTCAGCAGGTGAAACCTTTGATCTCCTTTATCGCGTCATCAAGCACCGAGAATCATGGGAAAATGGAACATAATCTCGCAGGAGCTGGAATAAAAACCTGGCTGGGATTAAAAACAAATCTTTATTTTTCATACTCGTCCTGACGCGGTCGACATGTTTACACTGACGTTTTCTTGATCCGATTCCACTGACAACACCTTTATTTTTGAGAGTCCTGTTTCACGCCGTCGAAACAGCTTTGGGTTTTCAGACTTTTGACATTTGAAGTGAAGGAATAACAGCCAAGAAGAGAAGGAGGAGAGGAGGAGAGGAGAGGAGGAGAGAGAGGAGGAGAGGAGGAGAGGAGGAGAGGACAGAGCAGCAGAAGCATCGAACAGGTGAGTGTCTCACCTGAGTTGAGGTTAGGCCCCGCCCCCAACCACAGCGACGCTCTCCAGACACGCCCGCTGATGATCGGTGTTTGATTGGTTTTTCCTGGTCACATATTCGTGTTAGCATCGATGCTAACGTGTGGATGGATCATGTGCACAAAAGTCCCCACTAAGATAGAAATCCAGGATGTTGTTTCGTTCTGAGATGTGTTGAGGGGTTTTGGATCAGGCATTTAGGGCTCCGGTGTGAATGCTGAGGTTAGCAGTTAGCAGTTAGCATGAGGCTGCAGTGTGTGACTGGCTGATGTTGTGTTTTGCTGAGCTCCTCATCATTTGGACGTTCCGGAGCGATCCAGGACTCCTGGCCTCCTAAATCCTGTCAGATTACGTTATGTTTTGTTTCCTCTCCCTAAGCGGGTTTGTAACCATGACAACAGCAGCACGAGGGAACTGTTTCCTCCTTGTGTGACAGAGCGTGGAAGTGCAGGACTCACCGACGTTCCCTCACCTGAACACGCTGAAACATCTGGAGTCAGGCGAGCAGAAACACGTGAAGCTGCATCACTCGCCTGATTTAACTGGGTAATTCCATCATTCGGGGTTTTCTCTGTCAACTCTGGAGCCCGGCAGGACCAGAAATAGAACCCACCTCCTTCCCATGGTGTAAATGTGCGTTAATGGATGCTGAAGGCAAAGTTCTGACAGATGTTCCAGTTGTTCCTCAAATGTAGCACAACACTCGTGTCCAATTAGCACGTTAATCCAGATCTCGTCAGGCTGTTTCCTGCAGGATGCAGCCAGCAGATGATCCAGGAGCGCCGGCCCGCGTCCAACATTCCTGGATCCTGGAGTTTTAATCTGGAGCTCCAGCAGCAGAAGCCTTATTAAGGTCTCTGAGAACAGAAGCTCTGAGCTGGGTCAGTCTGGCCTGGAGGAGCCCCTCACCCTGCTGGCTGCTAGCCTGCTCGGCTGCTAGCCTGCTCGGCTGCTAGCCTGCTCGGCTGCTAGCCTGCTAGCCTGCTAGCCTGCTAGCCTGCTCGGTGCTAGCCTGCTAGCTGCTCGGCTGCTAGCCTGCTTGGCTGCTAGCCTGCTAGCCTGCTAGCCTGCTCGGCTGTTGTAGCTTCAGTCTCTGAGTGTGGTGACGTTCCAGAGTGGCGACGTTGTTGTTCGGCTGCAGCGCCACAGCTGGGAGGACTCCGGTTGACCTCCAGGGCCCCCTGCTGGTGGGTGGCAGATTAAACTCAACTTTAAACTCCGACATGGAAAAATTCTGAGATTGAAGACAAACTTTGCAAACTGACAAACATACGTTGTCCAGGCGTCACGGTGACGGACACTAATCCAGCAGCTGGTAATCTCCAACCAGCATAAACTAATATTTATATGGGCTGTTATGGGCTGGCGCTATTTTTACCAGCATAAATGCTTTTAATCCAGGAGCTTCTAATGCAGGCACACACTCACACACTCACACCCACACTCACACACACACACACTCACTCAACACACACACACACACACACACACACATTTACAGCATGATTAGTCTGTCAAATTTAAATATGAGGCTCAGCTGGAGACACATGACGGATGCAGAACCGGGCTGATTAGCGTTAGCCTCTTTTTGATCGAGACGCTCCGAGCATCACTAACAATGTAACCAGGGCCTTATATAACACACGTGCACGTGCACGCGTCTTGGTGCTCGGGGGAAGTGACTGAAGCTCTGTGATGGGGGGACGTCACAGGAAGTCTCCTTTAGGTGTAAAACTTTCAAACTGGTTTGACTTGAGCGTCTCACTGGTTCCTGACTGGTTCTGCTGGAGCAGCGGTGCTGAGGTTCTGCTCTGTGGTGGAGGCCAGGTTCTGAAGGTCCGAGCGCTGAAACCATGAAATCTGCTCCATGTTCTGATCAGCAGATTTTTGATGAGATTTGATGAACAAACGTGTGAAGAAGCAGAGTTATCTAACCCGACTGGAGCTTCCACATGAGCGAGCCTCCACATCAGTTCTGCACCAGCGAGCTCCACTGGCAGCAACACCAACCCACTGAGGAGGAGGAGGAGGAGGGGGAGGAGGAGGAGGGGAGGAAGAGGAGGAGGAGGGGAGGAGGAGGAGGAGGAGGAGGAGGAGGGGGAGGAGGAGGAGGAGGGGGAGGGAGGGAGGGGGAGGAGGAGGGGGAGGAGGGGGAGAGGGGGAGGAGGAGAAGGAAGAGGGGGAGGAAGAGGAGGAGGAGGAGGAGGAGGAAGAGGAGGAGGAGGAGGAGGAGGAGGAGGAGGAAGAGGAGGAGGAAGAAGAGGAGGAAGAGGAGGAAGATGCTGCACTGACTGCATCACATTGCTCTGCTGAAGCTCCTGAAGAACAGGAAGAGGCCAGAGATGGTGTGTTTCTACTTCCTGTTGGCGCTTCGACTGTTTCATGTCTGGGTCACGACAGTGTGTGTGTGTGTGTGTGTGTGGGTGTGTGTGTGTGTGTGTGTGTGTGTGTGTGAGTGTGTTACCTTTAGCCGTGGCTGCAGACGCTCCTTCATCATGTGACGTCGGTGCTGAAACACATTTTTGTTGTTAACTGATAAAAGTGCATCCAGCATGTGGCCCCGCCCCCGATGGTGACCCCGCCCCGATGGTGACCCCGCCCCGGGTGGCCCCGCCCCGATGGTGACTCCACCCCCTCTGGATGCACACACAGTTCTTATCTGGTTAATATTACTGAGCAACTGTGCGTTGACGTGCGACAGCACAAAGAGGCCAGCGAGCTGCCGACCACGCTGGCAGGAACCCGTGGACAGATGGACGCCGTCCTCGCCGAGACGCGGGTCCTCGCCGAGACACCGTCCTCGCCGAGACACGGGTCCTCCTGAGACGCGGGTCCTCGCCGAGACACCGTCCTCGCCGAGACGCCGTCCTCGCCGAGAAGTGGGTCCTCCCCGAGACGCGGGTCCTCCCCGAGACGCGGGTCCTCGCCGAGACGCCGTCCTCGCCGAGACGCGGGTCCTCGCCGAGACAACGTCCTCGCCGAGACACGGGTCCTCCCTGAGACGCGGGTCCTCGCCGAGACACCGTCCTCGCGAGACGCCGTCCTCGCCGAGACGTGGGTCCTCCCCGAGACGCGGGTCCTCCCCGAGACGCGGGTCCTCGCCGAGACGCCGTCCTCGCCGAGACGACGCGTCCTCGCCGAGACGCGGGTCCTCCCTGAGACGCGGGTCCTCCCTGAGACGCGGGTCCTCCCCGAGACGCGGGTCCTCGCCGAGACGCCGTCCTCGCCGAGACGCGCGTCCTCGCCGAGACGCAGGTCCTCCCTGAGACGCGGGTCGGGCCAGACCTATAAAGGACGTCAAATCAAACTTCTGAGCTTTGATTCAGGCCCCAGAGGGTTGCTACAACCTGGAGGGGGAGGGGCTTCTCCTCCCCCATGACCTGGGTCCTGCTCAGGGTTTCTTCCTGTTGTTGATGTTACAGACGCAGTTTCAGCGACGTGCTAATACCGACCAGCACTGACGACCGTGCTTCAGATTTCTGACAACAACAATAACAAGTCGCTTGGTGAAGCCACACCCCCTCGCCACAGTCCTGCCACATCACACCTCCCGCTCTGGGCGGCGAGGGCGTGAAATCAGGCCAAATGTTCCTCCAACACGGGCAGGAAGAGGAAGTAGAGCAGAAACGCTGTCGCTCACATCAGCGACCATCGGACGTTTGAAGATCGTCCGCAGAGACGAAAGCGACCACGAAGGCGGCGCTTCGCTGCGTCCAATGGTGGAACACGTGTTCCCTTTAGCACGTTAGCCTCTGCTAGCAGGGCAGGAACTCGAAGGCTAGTTAGCATGTTAGCAAGTTCAACAACAGCGTACGAAATGTGAAAATGTTACGGAACCATTTCTTTCTTTCACACTAAACCTTTGCTGGTCGTGTTGAACGGTTCTGAATTCCCTGCGGCAGCACACGGGCCCACGAGAGCAGGTTGGGTGTGAAAAGAGCTTTTAATACAGTCGATTTAAGCTTCCAGATGTGTGTGTGTGTGTGTGTGTGTGTGTGTGTGTGTGTGTGTGTGTGCCAACATCTTATTCTACCAGTAAAGTGAGGACATTCTGGCTGCTCTCAGCGATTCAACTCAACAATTGTTTGAGGGTCAAGACCTGATTTTAAGGTTGAGGTCAGAATTTTGCAGGGTGAAGGGTCAGGGGTCAAGGGTCAAGTGCTGGGGAATGCGTTATGCGTGTGAAGGTCCTCACAAAGATAGCAGTACAAGCACATGAGTGTGTGACGGCGGAGGATAAGTGCTGCTGTTATTAAGTCGATAAAACCGAGCTGCCATCCTCATCTTCAGGGTCAAAGGTCGCCCAACGTCTGTGGTGAAAAACATGCACAAGTCGTCCTGCATCGCTGCTTGTTCCTCCGGTTCTGTCCCGCTTCTGTCCGGATCAGAACCATCAGGCATCTCCTCCGTCACTGAATCACAGTGAAGCTCAGGAAGGCTGAACCGCAACACACCCGTTACCATGGCAACCACGAATAAAATGAAATGAGTGGCGGGAACCCTCCCCCCCCCGAAGAAAAAACACCCTCCAGGTTAGCGTGATGTTTCGCAACTCCAACAGTGAATCATCTCCCTCTGACACACACACACACACACACACACACAAACACACACACACGTTCTGTGTATTAGATCTGCTTTTCTCTAGTTAAACACACGACGCGTTCATGCTCCAGATACTCCTGTAGGAAATCAGAGCGCTGGAGCGAGAGAGAACGTCCAAATGTCACAGTTTTCATCTCCATGTGAATTAGATGTGCTGAGGTCAAAGTAACGTGCACGTGCGTGCGTGCGTGCGTGCGTGCGCATCACAGAAGCATTTTAAGAACATGAGAGAAAAGCAACCAGGCCAACAGACGCGTGAGTGCTGCAGCTCCCCCTGGTGGACAGTCAGGAAACATCGAACCTTCTGCTTTGTTGTTTCAACCAGAGATGAAGCTCAACATTAGCAACACTAACTAACTAACTAACTAACTAACTAACTAACTAACTAACTAACGAACGTTAATCGTGAGATGAGTTCAAGTTCTTCTGCTACATTAGTGCCTGGTGGTCTGGGGCTACGTTAGTGCCTGGTGGTCTGGGGCTACGTTAGGGTCTGGTGGTCCGGGGCTACGTTAGGGTCTGGTGGTCTGGGGCTACGTTAGGGTCTGGTGGTCCGGGGCTACGTTAGTGCCTGGTGGTCCGGGGCTACGTTAGGGTCTGGTGGTCTGGGGCTACGTTAGGGTCTGGTGGTCCGGGGCTATGTTAGGGTCTGGTGGTCTGGGGCTATATTAGGGTCTGGTGGTCCGGGGCTACGTTAGGGTCTGGTGGTCCGGGGCTACGTTAGGGTCTGGTGGTGGTCTCAGCAGCAGACCAGGACCCTGGTCCCGCCTGCTGGATTTGGCTACATATGCTGCTGGATTACGCTGATCCAACTTAATGCCTGAGAACATGCAATCATTCATAACTACAGGGCGGCGGCGGCGGCGCCATCTGCGCCGCACGGATTAACTTCGAGGAAGCTGGCGAGGGTGGGGGAGGGGGAGGGGCGCCCGCTGGGCTTCCTGTTGACCGTCCTGCTCATCTCACATCTGCAAACATCTGGAACTGCTCCACCTGGGAAACAGAGCTCCCGTGTGTGTGAACCTCAGCTAATGCTAATGCTAACGCTAAATAATCTTCAATAAGGATTTGGTCTTTTCGCGTCTGGTGGCTCCGCCTTTCAAACCGGCATTCCTGCCAGTGACATGTTTATGTTCCTTTATCTGGTTACCGTGGTGACGTAAACCAAGTTTGCATCAGTCAATCGACAGTTGTGTCACCACCTGCTCGTCCGGCCCCGCCCTCGTTGCCATGACGCCGCCGGCTGTTTTGCTGTGCAGAGCTGATTTTGTGGTTTTGTGTGTTGGTCCGCAGAGATGAAGCTCCGCCCCCTCGCCGTCGGTCCTCCGTCTGCTGACCTCCTGACCTTCAGCCGCCCTTTGATGGACAACTGTGCCTTTGAGCGACGTTCCTGCTTCTTGGTGTCGGTGAGGCTGCTGCTGGACCTGCGGAGCAGAAACCCCATCAAAGCGTCTCCTCGCCACTGACGTCCTGCGGCGCTCGCTTCACGCCGTCGCTCTGCAACACGCTACCACGTCTCTGTGAATTAGGCTTTATTTTTGTAACGAGGTGTTCCTGATTTCTATTTTTGTAAGGACAGGACAGGAGAGGCGCCGGTCTTCTGCTGCACGTCCTCGTCGCTCGGCGTGTTTCTCTTCGCCATAACCTCAGAGCGCCTGAGCGTGATGCATTCAGGGTCCCCCAGCCAGGGTCGGAAACCTGACTGCTTCAGGGTGTATTTCATGAGCTCCTCCTACATATCAGACCGAGTGAACACATGAGGGAAGTGAACGAGTGAGTTTGTCTGGACAAACGAAAGAAGAAGGGACATTGAATCAGGTGGTTCTCGTCCCCCTGACGACGAGTCAGCATCCGGTCAAACCGTGGTTGTTGTTAGCCTGGTTAGCCAAAAGCAGCTAGCAAATGACAGGAAGTGGCTCTGCTGAGGGGGAAAGATCACTAAAGTAAAATTCCTTTGTTCTTTCTTTGTTCAGCAAAAGAAGTCAAATCACAACAGCGACGTTTTCTAGTTCAACAGAATCAGTTTTGTATTTGACTCATTTCTAGTTATTTTTTTTATGGAGGAAAGTTTTTGCTGTATTTTTGTTATCAATGATCCGTTTAAGGTCACGTTGAACGGATAGTGGGCGTGGCCAGACTCCTAAACCACACCCCCGCCTATTTTTGCCAGCTTAGCTAACGAAGACGTCGTTTAGGAACCAGGTTTAATATCATCGATCACAAGAAGCACTTAGAACGTGTAAAAACAGATTTTTCTACTAAAAAAACTTTAACTCGAGCAAAATATTCTTGATGTTTGCGAACATTTGACTTTATTTCTGGACCGTTTGAGGATTTCCAGTAATTCCTGTTTTATTCCTGATTTCTAACGTGGTGAAACGTGTTCGTCCCTGAAGCTGCTCACACCAGCCAAACACTCGTGTGGACTTCTATCCCTGTGAGGACTCCTGACCTCTGACCTCGACCCCAAAGTGAACCTTTAAACACACCTTTGACTGCGGGGCGCACCAAGTGTCCTCACTTAGCTAGTAAAATACAAAGGTGAAGATGTGTTGAGACTTTCTGATGCATTCAAACAAAAGAATAAAGTGTTTAAATGAATATTTTCATGAGAAATCTGTGACGGCAGCTGACAGAAAATATTCCTCAATATTTTAAACACCTCCGTCTGGATTCTGAAGCTCCTAATCTGGGTTCAAAGGTCAGAATTTATTTTTATATAATCACAATCATCTTCTGTACATTTCACAATTTATTTGTCGTTAAAATAAGTTGTATGGAAAAGTTTTTTCACTGATAGTTTGTTAACTCCTTGGTAGGTTTTGAGGACAATGGGATCAAATGAATCATATTTAGATTTAAAAAAAAAAAAACATTTTTCAGTATTGGGGACATTTTTCAATGTTTGTTGCGAAGCAGTCGTCTGTGTTTAATCTACAAGTGAAAGATTTTGATTTCATCTGCATGATTTTCATGGATTCAGCCTGTGTTCATATTTAGGGATGTTAGGAGGAACTAGTTTCCCTTTCCTGCTGCCTGTGAGTGTGATGACGCCTCATCAGAACCTTTAACTTACATTTATTCCCTGAAAACAAGCTGCCAAAATGACTGATGAAGCCAAAATGTGTTTATTTTTGATGTTCTCTGTGTAGAAGTGGTTTAAGTGTGACACATGTTAAACCTCATCCTGTTAATGTCAGATTGTGTTAAATGAAACATAATTGTTGCTAATATATGCAGAAGAATTCTGAAATAAACTAAGTCAAAATGTCACTGTTGCTTGTTGACTGTTCTGATTTTAATTAATTAACGTGCTTCGATGAACAAACATTATTTCGATTTTCATCAATTTCCCAATTTTTAAAGGCAGAAATGTTCGTTTAATCCATCACCTGCTTGAGCACCTGGAAGTTGGCGTCATTAATTCACGCTTGATGGACTGTTTACTTGTTTGTTTGTTTACTTGTTTGTTCCGTCCGCCCAGAGGCGGCGCTGGTCGCGTCCACTAGATGGAGCCATCGGACCAACGACGCTCGCTCCAAACCGCCCAAATATTCACCGCAAACATCGGACATTTAGGAACCAAACACGCACCGTGGGAGCTCGACACGCACCGTGCGGCGTCTCCAGGCCTCCTCCTGTCTGGTTCTTTTAAAGCCGTGAGCAGAACCAGAACCAGAACCAGAACCAGAAGTGCTGGAATCGGGAATATCCGAGTAGAAACGGACTCGCAGCTCTTGACTGACTGGTGTAATGACTAGGTTACGCGTGCGCGCGTGCGCGCGTGCGTGTCAACACTTTCATGCACAGTATCCACTTCCGCGTTCACGGTCGCTTCTAACGTCACCCAATGGCGGAGGGGGGGCAGCGCAGCTCATTTGCATCTGATAACTTCAAATACGGAGCGGAGGATCCGCTGGATCACCAGATCCACGATCGATCCATAATCAATAATCACAACCATGCCGGAGGTTCAGCCGAAACAGGCGCCGAAGAAGGGGGCGAAGAAGACGGTGACCAAGGCCGCCGGGAAGAAGGACAAGCGGAGGCGGAAGACCCGGAAGGAGAGCTACGCCATCTACGTGTACAAGGTGCTGAAGCAGGTGCACCCCGACACCGGCATCTCCTCCAAGGCCATGAGCGTCATGAACTCGTTCGTCAACGACATCTTCGAGCGCATCGCCTCCGAGGCCTCGCGCCTGGCCCAGTACAACAAGAGGTCCACCATCACGTCCCGGGAGATCCAGACCGCCGTCAGGCTGCTGCTGCCCGGGGAGCTGGCCAAGCACGCTGTGTCTGAGGGCACCAAGGCCGTGACCAAGTACACCAGCTCCAAGTAGCCGCGCGCCCCCGCCCGCAACACAACGGCTCTTTTCAGAGCCACTCACGCACTCTGAGAGGAACATGCGCGTCAACTCGGTCTGGAGCCTCGACCCGGAGCCCCCTCACACGGGCCCCCGGTCACATGACAGAGTCCTTCAGGAACCCCCGATGTGGCCTAACGACGTCCACAATCACTGAGGGCAACATTTTAACCGTCTTCACAACGGCGCGCGTGCACGAGCTTTAAGTATCAGCAGATAAGAGTTTTAAATGTACTTTTGAGGGATTTTACATATAAATATATATTTCTTGGATATTTGGTTTACTGGTCTGTAACTTTCGATGAGTTTTACCCTGTAAAAGTGTTGAGCCAAGTTTTGGTGTGACGTCAGAACCCGGATCCAGACCTGTTCCCACCAACGTCCGCAGATCGTGAATAAGAAGCTCCGCGTGGCTCCGCCCGGTTCCAGATCCACGAGCGAACATGAGCGGCCGAGGAAAAGGAGGCAAAGGCCTGGGGAAGGGGGGCGCCAAGCGCCACCGCAAGGTTCTGCGGGACAACATCCAGGGCATCACCAAGCCCGCCATCCGCCGCCTGGCCCGCCGCGGCGGCGTCAAGCGCATCTCCGGCCTCATCTACGAGGAGACCCGCGGGGTGCTCAAGGTCTTCCTGGAGAACGTCATCCGCGACGCCGTCACCTACACCGAGCACGCCAAGAGGAAGACCGTCACCGCCATGGACGTGGTGTACGCGCTCAAGCGCCAGGGCCGCACCCTGTACGGCTTCGGGGGCTAAACCCGCCGCCCCCGCCCCGCCACACACAACGGCTCTTTTCAGAGCCACACACACACGCGCTAAAGCACCGCTTCCTCATTCCAACCCCGCACTTTAACCCTCTCTGGGCCGAACCGGCCCGGGGACTATTTACTATCAACACCCCCCCCCCCCACACACACACACACAGTGGCCTTATTCCAAGGTTAAATATAGAAAATATTTGGTTGACTGGGACCAATCCGAGTTCTGCTACCGGGTCATTGGACCCCACGGCGCGTGCAGAACCTGCCCCGTTAGTCGGATTGTGGCTCTGAAAAGAGCCGTTCTTGCTGCCGGTTCAGGCCCTCTCCCCGCGGATGCGACGGGCCAGCTGGATGTCTTTGGGCATGATGGTGACGCGCTTGGCGTGGATGGCGCACAGGTTGGTGTCCTCGAACAGGCCCACCAGGTAGGCCTCGCTGGCCTCCTGCAGGGCCATGACGGCCGAGCTCTGGAAGCGCAGGTCGGTCTTGGTGGCGAGCTGCTTCCGGGGAGCTTTTCCGCCGGTGGATTTGCGGGCGGTCTGCTTGGTTCTGGCATTTCTGCAGGTGTGGAGACCAGAACCTCGAGGCCTTTATATAGCCCGAGCTGCAGCACCGGCGCGCGCTGATTGGCTCAATCGGTGCACGTGATAATCTGAGTTACAGGGCAATTTCTGCGCGTGACTCAGCCGAGGCCACACGTGGGGTCCAAATGACCCGGTAGTATTTTCTATATTTAACCTTGGAATAAGGCCACTGTGTGGGGGGGGGGGGGGGATGTTGATCATGATAGTAACTAGTCCCGGGCCGGTTCGGCCCAGAGGAGTTTAAAGTGCGGGGTTGGAATGAGGAAGCGGTACTTTAGCGCGCGTGTGTGTGGCTCTGAAAAGAGCCGTTGTGTGTGGCGGGGGCGGGGGCGGCGGGTTTAGCCCCCGAAGCCGTACAGGGTGCGGCCCTGGCGCTTGAGCGCGTACACCACGTCCATGGCGGTGACGGTCTTCCTCTTGGCGTGCTCGGTGTAGGTGACGGCGTCGCGGATGACGTTCTCCAGGAAGACCTTGAGCACCCCGCGGGTCTCCTCGTAGATGAGGCCGGAGATGCGCTTGACGCCGCCGCGGCGGGCCAGGCGGCGGATGGCGGGCTTGGTGATGCCCTGGATGTTGTCCCGCAGAACCTTGCGGTGGCGCTTGGCGCCCCCCTTCCCCAGGCCTTTGCCTCCTTTTCCTCGGCCGCTCATGTTCGCTCGTGGATCTGGAACCGGGCGCAGCTACTGACGCGGCAGCGCGCTCACGCCGCCGTTTGAAGGAGCTCTGCGGACGTAGGAGGAGACAGGCCCGGCTTTGGGCGGTTGTCCCGGGCCAATCAGAGCTCCCGGACTGGAATATCCCGATATTCCAGTTTGCGTCGTAGCGCCTGAACTGAAACTCACTATTTTTGAATTTCACTAACGGGACAACAACCCGATCACCATGTACGTTTAAAGTATAATATGGGGGGGGGGGGGGTGATGAGCCTGTGGGTTAACTGGCGCGTGTAGCTGCCATTATCCTCAGGTCTATCATAACCACTATAACTAATATACACTAATAACGGTGGAGTCGCTGGTTAGGGGTCAGTGGGTGGCTCTTAAAAGAGCCGTTGGGGGGTGGGCGGGAGGCTTATTTGGCCTTCTCGGTCTTCTTGGGCAGCAGCACCGCCTGGATGTTGGGCAGCACGCCGCCCTGGGCGATGGTCACGCCGCCCAGCAGCTTGTTCAGCTCCTCGTCGTTGCGCACCGCGAGCTGCAGGTGCCGGGGGATGATGCGGGTCTTCTTGTTGTCGCGGGCAGCGTTTCCCGCCAGCTCCAGGATCTCGGCAGTCAGGTACTCCAGCACCGCCGCCAGGTAGACCGGCGCTCCGGCACCGACCCGCTGGGCGTAGTTCCCCTTCCTCAGCAGCCTGTGAACACGGCCGACGGGGAACTGGAGCCCGGCGCGGGAGGAGCGGCTCTTGGCCTTCGCTCTGGCTTTTCCGCCTTTTCCTCTTCCCGACATATTGAACTAGTTTTTGTGGGTTGTGGTAGAATTTGAGCGGTCCGGCAGCGGCGGAGCCTCTTATAAAGCTGTCGGCGCTGGGGCGGAGTCGCTGATTGGTCCGTGGCAGCGTTAACCCGGTCCTCCAATCACAGGCCAGATGTGGGCGCGCGCTTTGGTCCTTGGGTCGCTCCCTCCGCTCTGTGGTGGCCAATGGCCGCCTGTCGCTATGTGGGCAAAATAACGAGCAGGTTTCATGAAATCATCAATTGTTCATAAAGGAACCCGGAAAATGTGGAATTGTCCTAAAGGGGTCCATGGTGTTGGGTTCCAACAAACGACATTTGGTTGTGTTTCCTGTTTTAATCTAATTTCGCATTCACTTTCATGTACATATCACATAAAATTACGAAATACAGCAGTTTCCCTTCAAATGAATACTGACGTCATCATATTATTACAAAGTAACGTTCGTATTATAACCATTTCGTTAAAGATATGTGGTTTGAAGCGTGATTTTTTTTAGTTGGTCGTAGACTTGTTTTCTTTTTGTAAGTGGACATTTAATTGCAAGAAAGCGGTGGAGACGGCCAAACATGACAGGCGCAATGGGAGGGTCAGGGGTCAGGGGTCAGAGGTCAGAGGCATCTCAGCATCTTCGCCTATTGGCGGCGAGAAATCGGCCATCTTGAATTGTAGCGGGATTTATGCGGTAAGCTTATTCCTTTATTCCTTTAAATTCTTTATTTACCCATGAGGTATCGGAACCAGCAGCTTGATCTAAAGCCCCCCCCCGCGGGAGCCGCACGGCCGCAGGCGGCGGAGGAGGGCGCTAACGGGGCCGAACAGCGGCCCGGTTCTTTTGTGTTTTGTTGTTGTTTGGGGGGAAGAACCCGACGGAAGCGCAGCAGGCCCAAACCCAAGTCCGCACATTTGTCCGCTCCTGAATAAACCTCCGAGCCGAGCAGCGCAGCGTCGCGGTCCCAGGTGGTGTCACAGTCGGCTAGAATCGTCTTAATGTCGAGGTCTGCATGTTGCTGCTCGTGGAAGAACCAATGCTAGCCAGCGTTAGCTCTCAAGCTAATCAGACAGTGCAATCCTATGGAGTAGATCCTAGCAGCTCGCTTACATATGCTAGATGATTATGATTCTCCCAAAAAGACCCACTTCTAAGACTTCTATCGCCGTGTTGTCTGTTTTTGTGTTGCACTCCACTCCCGATACGCGACAATGGCCATTTGTGCTGGAACACGGCAGTTAGTCTGCAGTTAGCTTCACGGCTAACATTAGCCTTGCACGGATTTGCTGCGGCTTTAGCATCGTCGCATTGTTGAGGTGATGAAGCGCTACAGTTGTGCTTCGTGTCAGCGCAGACTGCAACACTGCTCAGTTTGTAAAACCGAGATGAATGAATGAAACTCAGAGCCGCTGCTGGCTAATGTAGCAGCGCTAGCAGCAGCCTGAGTGGAGCCGGGTCATGACGGAAGGTTGCATGGCTTGGTCAGGTGTCATTATAATGCATTCATTAGCCTTTAGCATCTCCGAACACTGCTCTGAAACTCCTGCCTTGTAATCCTCATTCTTACCTTTATCTTCAAGTTCAGTGTTTCATCAATAATCCCCCAAATGTATTTAAATGATCATTTTATTGTCTTTATGGAAATCTTTGTGGAACACTCATTATCAGAGCTGTGTGTGTGTGTGTGTGTGTGTGTGTGTGTGTGTGTGTGTGTGTGTGGCTTCCCCAAAAATGCTCTTACAATAATGTGAAAGTGTGCTTGAATACTGGAATTGATCAATTTAAGTCACATATTTTAAACAATTGTCATGTGTTCATTCATTTGAAGCCGTGAACTAAAATAGAATTCCTCCTCAGGTGACACGAGGAATGTTTGGTGCTAATCGGAAAAAGTTTCTGGAGGGCGGCGTAGAGAGCGAGTATGGCGACGACTCCAGCCTCTACTACTCCCAACAGTCCATGTTCCCCCCCCACCGATCAGACAAAGACGTGAGTCCTTCTCCCCTCCTGCACTGATAAGAGCTGGACCTGAACATCAGGACCGTGCTGGTTCTGTTGAGTCCTGCTTTGTTCTCGGAGCAGCAACTCATCTGTGGCAGGTCCAAAACGTGCTGAATGATGTGACAAAGTTACTGAACGACCTTTAGCCGTGGTCCAGGTCTTCGCTGTGGTGTGTGACAGCTGTGTGTCCTGTCTCCAGATGTTGGCGTCTTCCTCGGCTTCGTCCACGGCTCAACTCTCACAGCTGGGAGCCAGTTTATACGGCCCACAGAGTAGGAAGTTTGTCCCTCCCTCTGAGTCCGCCCCCGACCAGACGGTGACGTGCACCCTCTCTGTTGCCGTAGGTGCTCTCGGCTTTCCCATGAGGAGTCTGAACAGCGGCGCCGCGTCTCAGTTGAGTCGAAGTGCTTTGAACCCGTCGGCCAGTCAACTCCCCAGTCACGCCAATACGCCCGGCGCCGGCACAATGCACACGCCACCCTCGCCGAGCAGGTACAGCCCACATGTAGCGTAGCAGCAGCACCCGACCCTTCGGAAAACCTCTGATCTGCCCCTCGCGTTCCCTGAAGTATTCCCAAGGTCGTCCCAGTCACTTTGATCACTGTTCCAGTCGCTCTCAGCAGGCCGATGTTCAGAAAACCAGCTCATATGTTTTGTTCAGGAGAGGTGAAATCGATATTTAGAACCACATAAAAGGTCCAAAAAGCGTGAAGTGTCTTCACCCGCGAGGAGCCGATAAATCTGAGTAAATCCTGACGTTTATGGGAATAATCTGGTCATCATCAAAGCTCCGGCCAGCTTTGATGTGACGCTGTCCTGTTCTCTGCAGGGGGATCCTGCCAATGAGCAGCCGCGGCGTGCTGAACCACAGCCAGCAGGTGGGCGGTCCCACCGGGCCGACAGGTGGGCTGGTGGGAGGGGAGAGAGGGGGGGGCAGCGCAGGTGTGGGGGCCGGGAGGAGCAGCAGCATCGGGAGCCCCAGCCGGGGATCACCGAGCATCATCGGGATGCCCAAGCAGCAGCAGGCCAGGCAGCCCTTCACCATCAACAGGTAACTCACACGTGCACTCTCGCGTGCACTCTCGCGTGCACTCTCGCGTGCACTCACGCGTGCACTCACACGGCTGACTGGAGGTGTGTTTTTCCCAGTATGTCAGGATTCGGTGTCAACAGGAATCCCGGCTTCAACATGAACAACTCGATGTCCAACAACATCTTCAATGGAACAGGTAGAAAACACCTGCGTGTTCCACATGTTGCTGCGCACGCTCGTGGCCGTGCACGTGCGTGGTGGTGGCTCATCTCGTGGGTTGTGTGTTCCAGACGGCAGTGAGAATGTGACGAGTTTGGACCTGTCAGATTTTCCAGCCTTGGCTGACCGGAGTCGGAGGGACGGCGGGTCCAATCCCGCGCCGCTGCCCAACCCGCTGGCCGGTCGGGCGCCCTACGGTGAGAACAGCTACAGACGTCCTGCAGCGCCGTGGACGTGTGCTTGTGCTGGTTTTTGTGCACTCAGCTGTTCCGTGTTTCATCTCCAGTTGGCATGGTAACCAAGCCGTCCAGTGAACAGTCGCAGGACTTCTCCATCCACAACGAAGACTTCCCAGCTCTCCCGGGGCCAAACTACCAAATAAAAGACGCCACCAGCAGCAGCGAAGACAAAACAGTCAGTCCTCTGCCAGACGCTTCATCATCCTCTTGTCACCATGGTTACCGGTGCTCAGCTCTTCCAGCTGGAGTTGTTGCTTCTAACCTGGTTTCTCTGTTTCCGTCCAATCAGAATCTGAATTCTTCAGGAAAACCCGCCTCCAACTCCGAAGGGCCGAAGTTTCCCGGTGACAAGAGCTCCGCCCCTAGCAACAACAACCAGCAGAAGAAAGGCATCCAGGTGCTTCCTGATGGTGAGACACACACGCACGCACCCACACACACACATCCTGATTTTGGAGTCTGCAGATGCTAAGTGATGTGATATATATGAACAGGGCGGGTGACCAACATCCCAGTTGGCATGGTAACGGACCAGTTTGGAATGATCGGCCTGTTGACGTTTATCCGAGCAGCGGAGACGGACCCTGGCATGGTCCACCTGGCCCTGGGCTCTGACCTGACCACGCTGGGCCTCAACCTCAACTCACCTGAGTACGACACACAGATCTGCCATGTCCACTGTCTCACCTCACTCACTGTCTCACCTCACTCACCATCTCACCTCACTGTCTCACCTCACTCACCGTCTCACCTCACATACTGTCTCACTGTCTCACTTCACCGTCTCACCTCACTGTCTCACCGTCTCACTGTCTCACTGTCTCACCTCACTCACCGTCTCACCTCACATACTGTCTCACTGTCTCACTTCACCGTCTCACCTCACTGTCTCACCTCACTGTCTCACTGTCTCACTTCACCGTCTCACCTCACTGTCTCACTGTCTCACTGTCTCACTTCACCGTCTCACCTCACTGTCTCACCTCACTCACTGTCTCACCTCACCGTCTCACCTCACTGTCTCACCTCACTTCACTGTCTCACCTCACTGTCTCACCGTCTCTGACTCTCAGGAATCTTTATCCCAAGTTTGCGTCTCCGTGGGCGTCCTCTCCCTGTCGGCCTCAGGACATCGGTGAGTTCAGCGACTTCACACTGACGAAACTGCTTCACAGACCTGAAAAAAACTGTTGTTGTGGTTTTCCCAGACTTTCACGTCCCCTCCGAGTATTTAACCAACATCCATATAAGAGACAAGGTACGTAGGTGGCCTGGGAACACTGACGGGGAACACTGACAGGGGAACACTGACAGGGGAACACTGACGGGGAACACTGACGGGGAACACTGACGGGGAACACTGACAGCAGAACACTGACGGAGGAACACTGACAGCAGAACACTGACGGGGAACACTGACGGAGGAACACTGACGGAGGAACACTGACAGCAGAACACTGACGGAGGAACACTGACAGCAGAACACTGACGGGGAACACTGACGGAGGAACACTGATGGAGGAACACTGACAGCGGAACACTGACGGGGAACACTGACAGCAGAACACTGACAGCAGAACACTGACGGGGAACACTGACAGCAGAACACTGACGGCGGAACACTGACAGCGGAACACTGACAGCGGAACACTGACAGCGGAACACTGACGGAGGAACACTGACGGAGGAACACTGATGGAGGAACACTGACGGAGGAACACTGACGGAGGAACACTGACGGAGGAACACTGACGGGGAACACTGACGGAGGAACACTGACGGGGAACACTGACGGGGAACACTGACGGGGAACACTGACAGCAGAACACTGACAGCAGAACACCGACAGCAGAACACTGACAGCATCCACATCCTGTCTGCAGTTAGCAGCCATCAAGTTGTCTCGGTACGGTGAAGATCTGCTCTTTTATCTCTACTACATGAACGGAGGAGACCTGCTACAACTGCTGGCAACTGTAGAACTGTGAGTACACAACACACACACACAAGAACACAGACCCTTCTGTTTCTTGTCTGGAATTAAAAGTCCACAAGGGTTTTGCTTGAAAAGTAGCTTAGTTTTATTTTATAGCGTCCTAAAGTGTGTGTGTGTGTGTGTGTGTGTGTGTGTGTGTGTGTGTGTGTGTGTGTGTGTGTGTGTGTGTGTGTGTGTGTGCAGCTTTAACAGAGACTGGAGGTATCATAAAGAGGAGCGGGTTTGGATCACCAGGGCTCCTGGTATGGAACCAACCCTGAAGACCAACAGCTACGAGAGGGGGACCTACTATTTCTTTGACTGTCTCAACTGGAGGAAGGTGGCCAAGGTGAGCATGTGCACACACACACACACACACACACACACACCACACACACACACACGCTGAGCTGTGTGCTGATCCTGACCGTCTTCATCAGGATCAAAGCAGATGAAAGTGATGATGTGTGTTCCCAGGAGTTCCATCTGGAATACGACAAACTGGATGAGCGGCCCCACGTCCCCTCCACCTTTAACTACAACCCTGCCCAGCAGGCCTTCTGATCGGCCCCC
The DNA here is from genome assembly GCF_003711565.1 of Takifugu flavidus. Taxonomy (NCBI): domain Eukaryota; kingdom Metazoa; phylum Chordata; class Actinopteri; order Tetraodontiformes; family Tetraodontidae; genus Takifugu; species Takifugu flavidus. Next base: position 325,758 of record NC_079541.1, read on the forward strand.
CTGCTGATCGGCCCCCCTGCTGATCGGCCCCCCTGCTGCCGCCTGGCTGCCGCCGGTCGTCCTGCTCCTCAATCATCAGCCTTTGAGGTTTTCTCAGAGTTCATTTGGCCAATAAGGACTCAGGACAGGAGAGGACGTTCAGGCTGCCGCTCTCCCAAACAGACTTTTACATTTTAACTTTTTTCACTTCCTTTACCTCATTTTCCATTTTTAATTTTATTTCCACCCTCCATCAGTTTCTGTGCATCACAGTCTGCCAACGTTCACCTGACGGGTGATTCACCTTTCTAGTGAATCTTAAGAATTTGACTATTTTTGTGTAGAAAAGCTTTTAAAAAAAGCACATTTTAACCTGGAGTAAACTCACCCGTCCGGCGGCGCCGTTCCCAGCACTGTGCTTCACACCTGCGTCCAGACGACACACATCAGCAGACACAGTCAGGAGAGGAGATGCAATGTACGTTGTAGCACTATTTCGTAATAAAAGCAGAAAACGATCACTTTTGGGTTTGTGTTGGGTGAAAGTCGAAGGGTGGTGTGAGCCGAGCCGAGCAGGAATCCTCAATTCAGGATTAACGGAGACGAACGAACCGAAATCAGATTTTTGTCTTTCATTGAAATTAGGTCAGAAGTGCATCATTTCATTCAGAGGACGTTTTCTCGCTCCTAAAGCTTTAAAATCATTTTGGTTTTGTTTCCATGGAAACACAAAAATCTGAGGACCAAATTTAAGAGGCTTTTAAGGGACCATTTGAATGAGGGCAGATTCTGAAACCAACAAACCAACATGGGTGTGCACGGTCGTCAATGTCCAAACATCTGCACCGGTCACGTCTAAACCGCCAGACAAACGGCCCACGGTCGAACCTTTTCATGTACACGGTGGCAGATATTCTACTCATTCATGACTCTGCACACTTAAACACTGAATTGAGGAAATTTTGAAACTATAAGATATAAAATGGAGTAAAATAATCTTGTGTGAACAGCAAATTTGATGGAGCCACAAATACTGACAAACCACTAGATTCTTTTTGTAGTGCATTGTTTGAGTACTACAAATGTTTCTTTCACATTGACTGTCAGTTTTCTCCATTTTTCTTTCTTATTGTTAATCGAAGTGCGTGTCTTTGTTTTGGAGTTCTTTGGTCTTCTGCAAGTGTCTTATCTGCCTGGCAACAGTCCGGCCAATCACAGGAGAGCTCTCATGAGCCTCAGGTGGCAGCTGTGCAACTGCGAGAAAGCGATTATCAATGTTTCCCAAAAGTTAAAATATGAACTGTTTTCTAAGATCTTCCAGCAGACGACTTGACGACATGTGTGTACACACACACACACACACACACACACACTTCAGTATTTGTGAGAAAACCTCTCAACGATGCAACGCTCCACTTCCTGCTTGAAGCCGCCAAGCCAAGGACACGCCCACGGGAGGCACGTGGGCTTCAGCGGAGAATCTGATTGGAGGATGACAGACCGTTTTATTGAATATGGCAGCTAGTGTTTTAATAGAAAAACATGAAAAACAATAAATATTCTGCTAATTAAACCAAAGGCGGATTTCTTTTTGTCTTTATGTTTGTCCTCTTTGATGTTGCTGAGATACATCAGAAAACGTTCAATTTAAACTTTGAAGCAGCATTTTCCAAGATGTAACAGTTCTTTGTCCACATGAGGGCGCTGTGCGACCAAGGGTCGCATCAGAACAGGACATTCGTTCATTCATCCATTCGTTCATTCATCCATTCGTTCGTTCATTCATTCGTTCGTTCATCCATTCGTTCGTTCATCCATTCGTTCGTTCATTCATCCATTCGTTCGTTCATTCATCCATCCATCCATTCGTTCATCCATTCATTCGTTCATCCATTCATTCGTTCATTCATCCGTTCATTCATTCATCCGTTCATTCATTCGTTCATTCATTCATTCGTTCATTCATTCGTTCGTTCATTCGTTCGTTCATTCATCCATTCATTCATTCGTTCATTCATCCATTCATTCACATTAAATGAATGGGGTAATGATCCCACCTGTGTCCGTCCTTTGTTGTGTGTTTACGCAGGTGTGATGGAGGCTGGTGGCTCTTCTGTGCTGCAGGTAAAAACACCTGAATACAAAGAAACAAACGCAGGGCAACAAATGTTGTTTGAAGGCAGAAATTAAGATGATTTATTCTGCTGAAAATGACCTTTAAGAAGAAACAAATCCAGCAGGAGACTGGTGGAATTAACTTTTAAATGATAAATTAAAATTAACCTAATAAGCCGTCAGTCAACAAACAGAAAATAAGCAGTTTTCCTGTTTCACAGAAGAAATAAATAGTTCCTAATTTAGCTGTTTTACTCACAAATTTTCAGTGAAATGTGGCACCGAAGTCTGGAGGACGCAACCGTCCTCGGGGGACGCAACCGTCCTCGGGGGACGCAAGTTTCAGTTTCAGTTTTGCTTTCAACGTCTGTCCTTCTGTTGAGCATTATCATTTGTAATCTTTTGATCTGCAGAGATGATAATAATCCTCCACATGTCGCTGCTGATTACTGCTGCATAATTCTGAGCCTTTCATACAGAGAGCAGAGATATCAGGACAACACATCCGCCCAATGCAAAGACCAATGCTAATGCTATATTAGCTGCCACTTTGTATTTTAGAGTTCTTTCAAATCTGCAAATGTTTTTTTAAATTTCAGTTTTAAATGAGATTGTCATGAGGTTTATGAATGCAGAAATGATGAAATCTCAGTTCTGAGTTCACATTAGCATTAGCATGTTAGCTTACTAACAGTGCCGCAGCTGACCAGATGGGGGCAACAGCTGGGCTGTTCAAGGGTGACAGTATGCAACAGTTAGTTCCAACCAAGTCCATATTGATATCCCTCCGCTCTGTTGGGGACCAACTGGTGGCAGCAGCTGGTTGGTGGAGCAAATTGTTACGACTTGATCAAAATAAGTGATCTGATCTGCTGACAAGCTACGTTCAGAGGGACCAGAAAGTTTACCATCTTTGATCAGGTCAAGACGGTAACGCTCTAAACTCTGTTGCTCCTGCTTCAATTCAGCCTCACGCAACTGAACCTTCAGCTTTAGCTTCTCAAGTTCAGAAGCGTGCTCCTTAGCCCGTGCCTCCTCCTCCACTGCCTGCTGATGCTGTAATACTAGCAGTTCCTTCTGCTGCTCAAAAGTTAAAGCTCCAAACCCCTCAACCTGAGAAACCTGTTTGAGGTTCCAGAGACCTACCCACTACTGGAGACACTATGGTGTCTTTACGTGATGGCCAAGGCCACTCCACATCAAAATGCTCTGCAACTTTTAACAGTTGTTCTTTCTTGAGAGTCTTTAATAACTCCCAACTTGGATTCTGCAAAAACTCATCTACTGAAGCCATGTCCACAACACTAATGCTAGTACACTGAATTTCTCAAACCATACAAACTTACCAAACCAAAATCCAAGTCTAGCACGCTAACCAACAACAGTTGTGCCCGGCGTAAAGGCAACTAAGCACCTTCAAAACCAACACAACAAGCTAGTCAACCTGGTGCACACAGCAGTCACATGTGGAGCAACTTTCCCCTAGCTACCTACCTAACCAGGGAGCTAACTAGCTAACTCAACCCCTAGACTTCATGCAAAGTTGTGGTGGGAAGATTAAACACAAAGCCCAGTGACTCGGTTAAGCCACCAGCACGCTGGCAGCCCACCTTGACAGTCCTGGAAGTGTCCCCGAGACAAATGCTCTAACCACACGAGTGCACCAAAACAACAGGTCTCGTCCCCCAGACCACCTCAGACCTACTGGGAAAGGCATCTCCAGCACCTAGTGCCTGCCCTGAAGCACACAGGACAAAAACTTCTAAAACCATAAGTGGACAAAGCACTAAAGCTCTCTGACTGGGTAACCCAACCATCAACCCCTGTACGCTAAACTCCCTCCAACAGTTATGTTTAACCTGGAAAACATCAACTGCCAAGAAAACCCCAACAACCGTTTCAAGGATTTTCAAAATCCCGGACGAGCCCCATTTGTTACGACTTGGCTCAAAGTTGTAACGAAAGGAGGGAATCAGCACACAGAAAGATCAAATTATCTGGATATGTTCATGAAGAAACCCAAAGAGTGCTGAAATAAGGATTCAAACCCAAACTAAAATGATGCGACGGCCATGAGGTGGCAGCAGCCCAGAGAGAGGCAGGAGAACCGCCCCTTTTATGCCCTCTGGCTCCTCCCACCTCACAGGTGAAACCAGTCGCACTGACGACCCGCCCAGTCTCTGGGTGAACAGAACAAGACACATGGGCGGCCGTCACAAAATTAATTACACTTATTAGTGTTAACTCATTAAAGAGCGGATATTCAGGACCGCAGCAATTAGCAAACCTCAAAGACAATTCTGAAATCAATAACTGCTTATCAATGATGAGGTCATCGTTGTAAATCTGATAATGTTCCACTGAGGATGTTCCTGAGCTGTGTTCTCCCCCACTGAGAGGATTAGGGGGGGAGGAGGGGAGGGGAGGGAGGAGAGAGGGGGGAGAGGAGGGGTGAGGAGAGGATAAGGGGAGGAGAGGAGAGGAGAGGAGAGGAGAGGAGAGGAGGGGTGAGGAGAGGGGGGGGAGAGGAGAGGGGGGAGAGGGGAGGAGGGGAGGGGAGGAGGGGAGGAGAGGGGAGGAGAGGGGGGGAGGAGGGGAGAGGAGAGGAGGGGTGAGGATAAGGGGAGAGGAGAGGATAAGGGGAGAGGAGAGGAGGGGAGAGGAGAGGATAAGGGGAGGAGAGGAGGGGAGAGGGGAGGAGAGGGAGGGGGGAGGAGAGGAGAGGAGAAGGGGAGGAGAGGAGGGGAGAGGGGAGGAGAGGAGGGGTGAGGAGAGGAGAAGGGGAGGAGAGGAGGGGAGAGGGGAGGAGAGGAGGGGAGAGGGGAGGGGGAGGAGGGGAGAGGAGGGGAGAGGAGAGGAGAGGGGAGGGGGGAGGAGAGGAGGGGAGAGGAGAGGAGAGGAGAGGAGAGGAGAGGAGAGGAGAGGAGAGGAGAGAGGAGAGGAGAGAGGAGAGGAGGAGGGGTGAGGAGAGGGGGGGGAGAGGAGAGGAGAGGAGAGGAGAGGAGAGGGGAGGGGGGAGGAGGGGGAGGAGAGGAGAGGAGAGGAGAGGAGAGGAGGAGGGGAGGAGGAGAGGAGGAGAGGAGAGGAGAGGAGAGGAGGAGGAGAGGAGGAGGGGAGAGGGGAGGGGGGGGGAGAGGGGAATTTAATAATTCTCGTCTTTAATCTGCTGATCTTTCATTTTCCATCACTTCCGGTCACAATAATCAGATTAAACGTTGAAAGATCAAGTCTTTAGGGTGCGGATGCGGCGGCTGCCCACCAGGCGGCGCCACCAACGCATTTTTATTGCTTTGGTCATTGAAATGATAATGAAATGTAAAATAAATATTTAATATAGAGTAACTTTTGTTTACGTCAGTCTGGAGTTGAGGAGGAGGAGGAAGAGGTGGAGGGGGGGAGTGGTCGTATTTAAAAGCAACAGTTTGTTAACAGACAGCCAGTCTCCTCCTCCTCCTCCTCCTCCTCCTCCTCCTCCTCCGGGGAGCCTCTCATGCCGCCGGGGCTCCGTCTCGTCCTCGCCGCGCTGCCATGGCCAAGCTGCGGGTGTCGTATGAGTACTCCGAGGCGGAGGACAAGAGCATCCGGCTGGGCTTGTTCCTGATCGCCTGCGGCATCCTCAGCCTCTTCATCCTCGGCTTCTGCTGGCTCAGCCCGACGCTGCAGAGCCTCCAGAGCAAACCGGCCAACTGCACGGTGAGTCCGGCCGGACGCTGCGCACGCCCGCCCGGGCTCCGCTGCGCACGCCGCGTTGCTGGGAAATCTCAACGTTGTGGCTAAAAACGCGCAGGAAGTGAGAAGTTGTTGCCGCGGGATTGATGGTGGATCCGGGGAGATGATCTGTGGTGAACCGCTCACGAGACATGACGTGCGCAAAGTTTTGCAGAGACGTTAAACCTGTTTTCTTTGGTGGGTTAAACGTGTGAACGCGTGAATTAACTCCCAACACCAGTTTTAAAGTGATGGGGAAGCAGTCACGTGACAGCCGGAGTCAGCTGTCAATCACCGCTGATGCCGTCCATCATCTGCACCTTCAGCCCAGGAGCGTGCGCGCGCCTCTAATCCTCAGATTTATGTAAGACACATGTCCCGATGTTTGGAGCCCCGGCCTCCGCTGAAGGACAGTTTACCTGCCCTACGTGTCCCGCACCTGAGCAGGTTCCGGGGTCGTGAGGGAGCAGCTGAGGCTAGCAGTAGCCAAGGCTAGCAGCAGCCGAGGCTAGCAGCAGCCAATGCTAGCAGCAGCCGAGGCTAGCAGCAGCCGAGGCTAGCAGTAGCCAATGCTAGCAGCAGCCGAGGCGAGCAGTAGCCGAGGCTAGCAGCAGCCGAGGCTAGCAGCAGCCAATGCTAGCAGTAGCCAAGGCTAGCAGCAGCACGGGTGAGGCCACTTTAGTGAAACTGTGGCTGAAAGTTGGAACGAGTCTCTTTCACATTTGCCTCGTGCTGAATCACAGTCGTGTTTTATGCTAACGGTTTTCGTCTCACAGGTGCTGCAGTTAGCTCAAAATGCTAACGTTGCTAGTGGCGAAGAATCCAGTCTAACCATGTGGCTGCTGTGCTGCACCTGTCCTCCAGGTGGTGTCGGTTCTGCGTCCAGAGGAGATGTTCGAGTGCGTGTTCACGTGCGGGGCCGACTGCAGGGGCACGTCGCTCTACCCCTGCCTGCAGGTCTTCGTCAACAACTCCGAGTCCAACTCCGTGGCTCTGCTGCATTTCGACGAGCAGCAGTTGGTTCTGAACCCAAAGGTGAGCGGATGAATCCTCGCTTGTTCTGACCCAAACGTGAGGCAGGAGCCCCCTGCGGTGCTCGGTGGAACTGCGCCTTCATGCTAGCGGAGCCGGAAACGCTAAAGCTGCTTTTCATTGGTCACCGGAGGAAGTGACGTCACAGGCCCGCCCCCTGCTGGCTGAGCTGAGGCAGCACGTTTTGTTGTTCTAAAGTTTTTCTGTCCAAGTCCAAGTTTTTCTGTTTCTGAAGTGTTGATGACACACACACACACACACACTCACACTCACACTGACACTCATGAGGCCGATATTGCATAGAAGCTAGTTAGCACACAGGCTAATGGATTTAATTAAGAACAACGTGAAATAACAATTACGTTCTATATGATTCTTGAATAGACTTGTTTAGAATAGTTGTCGTGACAAACACACTGCATGGTGTGATGTTTGTGTGTGTCGTCTTCCTCTGAGCTTCCTCCTCTTATGTCTGGGTTATCGCCATGGAAACGGAGTAAATATAGAGGGGAGAGACAACACGTCATGTGACTGCTGTTGGCTGGCGGCAGCTCCGAACCTGCTGGTCATCAATAATCAGATCAGCTGATTCATGAGGTAAACGGATCAGCGCCGCGGCCGGAGCACAGGAGATGATGGTGGGCGTCTTCGGCTCATTTCCTCCTTTATGACTTGATGAGGTCATTAATATCAACGAGCGGCGGCGAGCAGCGACCCCTCGTGTGACGCTAAACATAGAAGAGCCAGGAAGGACCCCATTAATGTAGAAATACACCAGCACAAACACACACGGTCCACTGAACACCATGTAATCACCTGTGTGTGTGTGTGTGTGTGTAGCCTCATTACACTTAATTAGTTAACGTTCAGAGACAGAGAGACACAGGGCGACAGTGAGAGCGGCAGCAGCAGATAATTGATAATTGATCAAACATCCTGATTATCTCCTGATTGATGATGTCATCAGGAGGAAGAACCAGCCCGTGGAGAGTTTAGGATGAGCAACATCTGAAGTGACCCCGAGAGGCTCAGAGGGGTCAGAGGTCACAACTACAGGAGCTGGACACAAACCTGGTCCTGTCTCTGTCCCCTGCCGCCTCCTGCTACAGCAGCATAGCTCAGGTGCTAACGTGCGCTCTGAATACACAGGTGTGTATGTGGGCGTACACCATGATATGGGGCTAGCTCGAGGTTAGCTGCTCCTGGTTTACCCACCAGCATTAGCTTAGCTAGCATAACCATGAAGGTTTTCATCATCATCAGGCAGTAGAGGGGCCTCCTCCTGCACCTGGACAGGAAGCTGCTTCCACCCCTGCAGCCAGCAGTAAACCAGCACCTACAGCTAACTTCCTGTTTCCACTCACCCATTAGCAGGATCATTGATTGATTGATTGATTTTCCTACTTCCTACGTATCTGTGTGTTAAACATCAGACATCGCTATAGTTTTATTTAATTCTCTCTGAGATTCCATGAGCAGGTGTGTGTGACATCTATGTCTCTCTCACACACACACACACACACACACACAGACACAGACACAACCGCAATCATCTAGGACAGTGACCCACTTGTGACGCCACTGTGTAAGGCCGGTCTGATTGGATGGTTACTGTGTGTGTGTGTGTGTGTGTGTGTGTGTGTGTGTGTGTTTAATCTCAACCCATGAGGATATTATTTTGTGTATATTCCAGATTAAACAGCTCCGTGTTTGTTACACGTGTAACTACATGTGTTCCTGTGTTCATGAGGAATCGCTCATTATTGAGGCTGCTCAGTTTGATCAGCCAGTGGGGGGCGCTGTAACGGGCTGGTCAACACTGGTTCAGAGGGTCGAGACTCCTTCCTCACACACACACACACGTCATGGTCGGGTGGTGCTTGCTTGTTTCCTGTGGATCGGGCTGTTGCTATGGCGATGAGGTGGGGGCGACAGTGATTGGAACCAGAACCAGCCCAACAGAGTAGATCTGTTGTCCTGCTGCTGGAGATCCATCAGTCACTTAACGACGGTGCTAACTGTGCTAGCCGCAGCGCCGCTAGCACAGTTAGCACCCGCGCTAGCACAGGATCAAGAAGTGGTTGTGGGTGATGGGAGCGGCTGACGTCTGCCTTCTGTCTCAGTGTTCCTACGTTCCTCCCTGTGAGCGGGACAACCAGAAGAACCGGGACAGCGTCCTGTGGTGGGAGGACTACTTCACCAAAGAGATCAACAGTCAGCCGTTCACCTGCTACTTCAACCAGCAGCGCAGGTGAGACCCATCCGCCAATGCCGTCACTGATTATCCATGACTTTTCAAAGGTCACAGAGGTCACAGAGGTCAGATAACTTGGCCTCTGACTCCACCGAAGCGTAGGTGAGTGCAGGAAGGTGCAGGTGTTCTTGCTTCTGCTTTGGTTCTGCATCGCCGTTGACCTTGACCAGCTTCATCCAGTGTCTCCAGGCGGGTCAGACGGGCCGCCAGATGACGGCGGTAACCATCGGTAACCATGCTCTGTCCTGCCTTCAGGCCGGACGACGTGCTGTGGCGGCGCTCCCATGACACCAGCGTCCTGATGCACTGCGTCCTCTGGCCAATGGTGTCGCTGCTGCTGGGCACGCTCATCGTGCTGCTGACCGTGTGCGCCCGCTCCCTCGCCGTCCGCGCCGAAGCCCTCCAGAAGAGGAAGTGCTCCTACGAGGTGTGCCAAGACCTGTCCACCGCACCCTTAGACCCCCTCGCGACAAACTCTGACGCCGGCCCGTCCTCGCCGACGAGGACCCTGCCGCTGTTCGCTGTGCCGGTGCGGCGGCGTGATCGGGAACATTAAGGAGGAGCCGTGCTGGAGATTCATCAGTCTGGTGGGCGGAGTCCACTCACCCAGGACGCCACCTGCAGGCTGGGTGATATCAGGGATTCCAGCCTGTTGCCTCCAGCTCAGCAGAATCCTCCCTTTTGATTAGAAACGTCAGCCTGTTTCCATGGCGATGCCCCCATCAGACGCTGCTGTACCTCTGCTTCTGCCCCCCCTCCAGCCCCAGTAGCCATAAGAAGAGCCAGACGGTCAGTTCTGGACGTATCTGGGGACAGAACGACGTGAGCTGACTCGTCACCATGACGACCGCCAGAGTGTTGACATAACAACAGGCCACGCTGGCGAGTGGCGCCCGAGGACAGGTGCAGGTCATGTGACCAGTGAGGAGGACCGGACGCCGTCCCGTCAGCCGGTTTTGCTGCTAAACTTCCTCTGGTTCTGTTGGTGGACGCTTGTTGCTACACTTGGTTTTGTATGTTTTTGCAGCAGCTCCAGAGGAGGGTGGGTGGGGGGTGGGTGGGGGGGGTCCTCTGGGGGGTGGAGATGACGACTGTAGCACACCTGAGCTCACCATCGGTGCACCTGCAACATGTAGCCTAGCAGCAGCTGTGCCTCAGGACTGTTGAGCACCTGCAACCACAGCAGCAGTCAGCTGCCCCCTGGGGGGCCTCAGCTGCCCCCTGGGGGGCTCAACTGCCCCCTGGGGGGCTCAGCTGCCCCCTGGGGGCACGTTGGCGTGTAGCCGTGATGTTGGCGTGTAGCCGTGATGTCGGCGTGTAGCCGTTAGCCCTGTTAGCATCAGCAACCAGCACCAGCCTCATTCCTGCTTCTGCAGAAGCTTCTGGAGCTGAAATGTAGCAAAACTTCTGAGTCCGACACGAAACTGGATTTCTGTGCTTGTTATTGTCCGACATCGTCCTCAGACCCCCCCAAGGGTGTAAAATTGACCCCAGTGTTGCTCAGCAACAGCCACAAGAGGGGCCACCGGAGACGGCGGCGCCGGCCATGACGGTGAGGTGCTGATGTCGTCCCTCTCCGGGTGGGACCGGGCTGGAGCAGCACGATCCTTCCTTCGCTCCGTAGGTCCGTGTTTGGAAGATGTTTGGTGTTTTTCCTGAATTCTGATGTTTGTCGTGCGTCCCGGCTCAGCGTCCCAGTTGGGTCCGACTGGTTCTGGTTCTGCTGGAGAGCTGAGCTGCATCGCCACTTTGTGCTGCTTCTGGGAAGTCTTCAGTCGGGTTTCGTCCATGTTGGTGGTCTCTCTGAAGCCGTCGGCTGAGCTGTGGACCTTCGGAACCACTGAGCCGACTCGAAGATGAGGTCTCACACAACTGGGTGTCCTTGTTTCTGTGTAAATATTCCTGTTCCGAGGCCAGTGGAAGCTCCTTCCTCTCTCTGAGCTGTCTTGTCTGCAGGTGTTTAGTCAGCCTCCATCTTCTCTGAATGTCAGCTGTGAACTTCGTGACCCAGGTAGCCCATGTTGATCGGTAACCATGACGACTATAGTGCCTAATCTTTAAATAAACACACTGTCTTTAAATTAACTTTTATCCGCTTTATTTCTTAGTATTGTGAGTATAAATGGAAATTTCGGGTAAATACATTTGTAGGGTTATGAAATGCTTCTTTATTAACTTTCAACTACAGTATTTTCTTTGTCATTGTGTTTTAGTTTTAAGGCTTAAAAGCTTCACATTTTCTTATCTAGTTGTTAATTACTAATACATGTATCTCCTTAATGTATCTTTTAACCTGTCAAACATACTTACTGCTTGATCATTTAAATATTTTCTTACATTAATAAATCTGTTTAAGTCTGTAATTTAACATTATTTCCATTCATGTGGTGAAACAGCGCCCCCATCAACCTAGATATCAACGCTGCATGTGGGTGGTCAAACGGGGTACTGCAGGCTCAAAAACGGGCGAAACTGGTGCAGATGAATCGGTGAAAAGAATCAAGATTAATCACCTGAAGCTTCCGTTCACCGCCGAGCAGCGACTCTTGGACGTCAACGAACATAATTCAAAGAACTATGGATAATAAATCGGTGACTTCACTTTTATCCAGTTTTGCAGCACTGACTTGTTTCCGGCTGCTAGTTTGATGCTTC
>NC_079541.1:340000-380000 GCF_003711565.1 Takifugu flavidus
ACACACACACACACACACACGCACACACGCACACACACACACACACACCAAGTTCTTGTTTAGATTCTTTGAAATCTGTGTTGGGATCCACACACACCTACCTGCAGTGCACCACGGTGGCGCCGGTGCTGGGGGATCGGTCCACGTAGTCCGGACCGTCCTGACGAACTGGATCAGGGACTGGGTGCTCTCGGGGACCCCGTGGTCGGGCCACACGGTGTAGTGGAAGTGACGCAACAGCCGGGGGCAGCTGCAGCGCTCCTGTTCAGGGATTGATTACGGGTCAGTACAACTGGGTCAGAACGCTGCAGCATTACCAGGAGGGGCGGTACCGAGGAGATCTTGAACTCCCTGATGGTCCACTCCGGCAGGACGGACTCTGACAGCATCTGAAGGACCAGCTCCCCGTAGTAGAGCGGTTCTGTGTTGGGGGGCCAGTACTGGTCACACTTGACCTGTGAACACCCCAGTTAGTACCGGCTGCTGGGTCACCACTGACTCGGGTCCGTTTACTCACCCTTCCTTTCTCCACACACTGCGTTACCATGACGATGTTGCAGACGCTGTGCTCCCACACCATCCTCCAGAAGTCGTCCTTGGTGCCGGGCAGCGGGCCCTGGGTGGCGATGTACTGCCGGCGGGAGCTGTTGCCCTGGACAGGTGCCGGGGGTAAGTGTGTGTGCACGTGCACGTGTGTGTGTGTGTGTGTGTGTGTGCACGTACAGGGATGTAGCTGGCATTGATGTAGTCTGAACACGGGTCGTCCTCCAGGTACGCCAGCTTCACTCGGGTGGAATCATCTAGAAAAGAACTCCAACCATCAAACTGATGTTCTGGATTCGTGGGTCGGACGGACGTCCAGAACCTACAGGGCAGGATGTTGTTGTAGCGGTTCTTCCCTCGGTTCTCCGGCACCCGGGCCACGTCCAGCGTCTGGTTGCGTCCAACATCTTTCAGATCCTGAAGAGCAAGTAAGAGAAGGTTGTTGGGGGGGATGTGAGGGGGGGGGGAGGGGAGGAGGGAGGGAGGAGGGGGGAGGAGGGAGGGAGGAGGGGGGAGAGGGAAGAGGGGGGGAGGGGAGGGGAGGGGAGAGGGAGGAGGGGGGAGGGTCCCACCTCAAACTCCTCTGACAGCAGGTAGTTGGAGTCCTCCTGTAGTTGGTTCAGGTGGGACTCAAACTGTCCAGCTTTGATGGGACTGAAGGGACAGAACGTGGTCAGACAGGCAGAAGCAGCAGGTGACGCTGCGTCGGTCAGGTGACGCTCGGTCAGGTGACTCACCTGGTGACTCGACGGTTGCTGCAACAGACAGAAACAAGGTCAGTCAACAGCAGGACGCTACAACAACAGCCAAAGTTGCTGGTTTTCACCTCCTGACGCCCAGATACAGTCCTGAGGACGGGACGTCCTTCCACAGGCTCATCCTCACCACCGGGTTCTCCTGCACCGCCCTGCACGTGCACGCACACACACACACAGGGGGAGACCATCAATAGAGCTGATCTGTGTGTGTGTGTGTGTGTGTGTGTGTGTGTGCGTGTGTGTGTGTGTGTGCGCGCTCTCACACTTTGCGGAGCCTCTGTCTGTAGACCAGCAGGGACAGGATGGGCACCGTTATCCCGATCAGGAACATCCCAGCGCTCAGACCCTCCACCACCCCCCCGAGAGGCTCTGACACAACAGCACAGACAGGGTGGGACACGTGCGTGATGTGCACGCAGGTCTGTGTGTGTGTGTGTGTGGTGTGTGGTGTGTGTGTGTGAGTCGTACCTGCGTGCGTCCTGATCGGGGGGGACAGGTAGGTGTCGCTGAACAGCGGTTGGGGGAACTCTCTGTGGTTCTGGTCCAGCAGGTGCGTGAACGCGCGCACGCTCAGCCTGGACAGAACAAACTGCTGCATTTTACCTGCCAAGTGGGGACATTAGGGCGGGTCCTCGCAAAGATAGATCTTCTACCTGTAGGAGGTTTTAGCTTTCAGAGGCCCGTCGCAGAAGCTGCCGTAGCTGTCGCTCAGGTAAAGGTCGTCGTCATGGTAACGGTCACAGGGCCCACCCAGTCGGTCGCTCCCGGCCCCCAGGTTCACTTCCACGACCTGACGGTTATTGATCAGCTGTATCAGTCGTGTTCATGTCTGCCAGCTTCATTAGCTCCACTGCTGCTAACGAGCACGGCCCACAGGGACCCATGTGTGCACGGGGGCGCAGTTACAGCACCTGTTCAGTGGGGGCGTCGGCGTCCTGGGAGCAGCGGCTGGAGAAGTAGGCGGTCTGATAGGCCCTGACGGAGGCGTTGGTGCTGTAGTCCTGGTAGGAGGGCAGAGGGTGGCGCTGTTCTGGCTGCAGCGCCTCGGCGGCTGTGAGCACATCGTTATCAGCCCGGTCGTTAGTGTGGATCAGCTGATCTATGATTCTCTACCTTCAGACTCCGCCACCACGATGGTGAAGAACCTGACGGCTCCGTTGATGTCGCTGAACCAGGAACAGTTGAACCGGAACAGGATTGAAGACGACGTGACTTTGGACGACCTCTCGCTGACCTGGACGCTGGGGGGGGGGACCGGGGGGCCTACGGCGAGGACAGTTGGAGACCTGACTGGTGACCATCTGAGGATTTTTGTCTTAAAGGTTCAGATCTGGATTTCAGCCCCTGGCTGAGAATGGAGTTAATTAAAGATGAAGCCGACTCCAAGGAGACTCCCAGGAGATCAGTCCTACTTTAACCACAGTGTGTGTGTGTGTGAGAGAGTGTGTGTGTGTGTGTGTGTGTGTGAGAGAGTGTGTGGGTGAGGTGGGGGGCACTCACGGTCAATCATGGTCACAGTGGTGTGTGTCGCTGGTGGACTCTTCTGTCCTGCTGACGAGAGTCTCACAGTGACCGAGTACTTCCTGTACGCCTCGAGGTGGTCCAGCGTTACCGTAGTAACACTGTCAGCCAGTGGCAGCACTGAGATCAGCTCCTCGTCGTCCTGGCGACGGCACTCCACCTCATAGGAGTCAAAGTCAGAGAGGGGGGGTGTCCAGGAGCAGGAGAGGGAGGAGGAAGAGAGCGGGAAGCAGTGAATGGACTTGAGAGGAGAAGGACCTGAGACAAGGAGAGAGGAAAGGAGACAAGGGGAGAGGAAAGGAGACAAGGAGAGGTGATCACTGAATGAAGAGCAGATAATCAGGAAGCCTGTTGATCCCTTGTTTCCCCGTTGATCCCTTGAACAAGCTGCCGGCAGAGCTGTGATGAATTTTAGCTGAACCTCTTTCCTAATATTCTGTCTCCATCTAGTGGTCCCGGTGGGGAACTGCATCCCTCAGCCTGATGAGGTCACACGATGGTCACGTGACAACAGGTGCGTCATTTTGATTAATGCGACATTAATCAAACCTACTTGTCCTGGCGCTCCTCTGGATTGGCTGGCTGATAACTGCTGGCCCTCCACTGGCCCCGCCCCCACTAACGGTCACCACGGTGAAGTTATAGAGTCGCCCTGGAAACATCCCGGCCAGGATGCGTCCGGTCAGGCCAGTTTGGGTGACTGACAGGCGGTCTGATGGAGCCCACTGTAGCCGGAAGCTGTGGTAAAGCCCGGAGGCGGGGCCAGACCACGCCAGCTCGATGCTGTCATTGGTCGGACCCTGTTTGACGGACAGGTGAGTGGGCGGCTCTGGAGCTGTGTGCGATACAAAGTATTTAATCACCTCTGGAATCATCGAGCGTTGGTTCATGCCTGTTTTTATTCTTACACGTGCGTCCGATCGCCGACACGCGGTTGGTGAGCTCGCCGCTGTGAGTGACCACCTCGCTGCGGTACAGATGACCAGGACTCAGCCCAGAAAACACGTGACTGGTGTGGTCGGCGCCGACCGTCTGCACTCCCAGAGTAGCTCCAGAAACGTCGTACAGAAACACCTGCACACAACAGCAGACGTTAGCAGCGCCGCCGCCGCCCTCGGGTTGAACCCAGAGTTCTGCTGAAGGCAGGAAGTGGCGGCGTCTTCCTCGACCTCTGTGCAGGAAGTTGTCGGTTTGACATTTCCAACCCAAATCTGTGCAGCTGTTTAATGTGTGTGAATAAAGACGTTTCCTGTCTGGGTCGGCCTCCGTCTGGATCTGCGCTCACCTGGTAGCTGCTCCTGCTGCCCTCGCCATGCTGCCAGCTGACCGTCAGGCTGTCCGTCTGTCCCGAACTCTCAACCTCCAGAGACGACGCTGCAGACGGCACTGAGGAAGAGGAGGGAGGGCAGAGCAGAAGACCGTTAACCAGGTGAAAGCTAGTGTCTCCTGGGGTCATGTGACCACAGGGGGTCACGTGACCACAGGGGGTCACGTGACCACAGGGGGTCATGTGACCACAGGGCTGCTTCCTCCCACAGTACAAACGTGAGGCCACAGTGTTCACAGAGTCACAGGAAGTCCCGCCCCTTTAGATGTCAATCAATAATTGAATGGTGACATTTATCCACCAGGGGGCGGTGCAGCACGGTTTTACTCGGCGTGTTGACTGACCGGTTCTGGCGAGCGTAGCCGAGTCGCTGCTCATGTCTCGGCTCCAGCTCACCACCTGCAGGCGGTACAGACGTCCTGCTCGCAGGCCGGTGAACAGGCAGCGGTCTGAGGCGGCAGGAAGCTTCTGCAGGTCCAGCAGCTCCCCGGCGACCTGCAGACCGACACGCGCGTCACACGCAAGTGGCGTAGTTCAATTCTGACAGACGGGAAGCATGATCGCACCTGGTGGCTCCTCCCACCCTCGGCAGCCTCTACACCCTGACCGGCTGTTTCGGGGACGCTGTGGAGCGACACGTCGTACGTGTCGACGTGGCCGTCCGAGCGCCGCCACGAGAAGGAGAGAGAGGAGGAGTTGGCAGAAGTGAGGGTGAGGTTGGTGACTGCAGCCGGACCTGCACACAGGAACCAGCGTGAAGCCGAGCCCCCGGAACCAGCCCCGCCCCTCAGAAGCCCCGCCCATCACTCACGCGTTTGTCCCTCTGCGGTCGCCTCCGCCGATGGAACGCCACCGCTCACGGTCACCACGCTCACCCGGTACCACCGCCCAGACGTCAGGCCCTCCAGGCGCTGGCGGCCTCGTTCAGCAGAAACGGTCCAGTTGGCCAGAACGGCGCCGGCCTCGTCCAGCAGCTGCAGCCTGTAGCCGTCGTAGACGCCGGCGGGCCGCTCCCAGCTGACGGTCAGACTGTGGGCGGTGTGGTCGTTGTCCGCCTGCAGGGCCGTGACCCTGGCGGGAGCTGCAGCAGCGAGACGGGAACGATAATGAGCCGTGGCCCAGGGGAACTCGTGCGGTGAGATCACGCCGTACCGGTCCTGCCTGTTCCTCTGCTCCTATTGGTCAGCGTCCCACTCACTGATTGGACAGTCAGGGTGTAGGCGTGGCCTGGGACGAGATCCAGGAATTCCTGGGAGCAGGCGTGTTTGGAAACGGGACGTTTGTCCACCACAGTGCCGTCCTGGAAACGGGAAACGAGGCGGCGTTTATTGTGATTGTATTTGAGATCATTTCCTGTTTGAATCTTCCTGAACTGGACTCACTGGGGTGGACAGAGACACGACATACATGTCCAGGTCCCCGTCTCCAGGCGTCCACGAGGCCAGCAGCCCAGCCACAGAACCCGGGAGGCCGGGTCGAGGCAGGAGGAGCAGGTTCTTCACCGTACTGGGAACTAAAGCCACGCCTCTGGATCAGATCAAGGTCCGGGAACTGGGAACCGTACTGGTGCTCTCACCTGTCTGGCCCCCGATGAACTGGGCTCGCTCATAAGGTCCGCTGAACGTCGACACCACAATCTTGTAATGGCGTCCCGGGGTGAGGGCGGTGAGCCGATGCTGCCGCGCGTCGCTCGCCAACGCCACGGGAGGGAAGACCCGGGTGTCGTTGAAGAGCAGAGTCACCTGATGATCAGACGGGAACCCCATCAGAACCCTTCAGAACCGTTCTTTCAAAACAGCCGGTGCTCGCACCTCGTAGTGGTCCACATCGCCGGGGGCGGGGCTCCAGGTGACCGTGAGATGGCCCGTTCCTGCATCCCCCAGCGACAGGTTCCTCACAGCCGCCGGCACTGAAGGGAGAAACCAGCATCAAGCACAGCGGCGCTGCCGGCCCGTTTAGCGGCCTGGGTTCTGACTCACAGGTGCGTCCATCCGTGGAGACGCTGCTCACGGAGCCGCCGCTCCACGTTTCCACGGTGACCGTGTACAGCCTGCCCGGCGTCAGAGAAGAGAACGCACACTCGTTCTGTCCAGCAGAGACACTCTTGTTCTGCAGGACAGTCAGGTTGTAACGGATCAGAACCACGTAACGGTCCATATCGCCGGCGGCATGACGCCAGTACACCTGAGAGCAACAGACAGGAAACAGTCAGACAGGTGCTCTTCTGAGGGGTCGTGAAGGCGGACGAGAGAGACCTTGAGGAAGTCGTCTCTGCCAGAGTGGACCGCCGTTGGGTTCTGAACAGTGGCCGGTTCTGAAAGACAAATCCAGGGTTGGTGCCCACGCTCTCGCTGCACGTCTGCTTTTAACATCTTCACTCACGCGTTCGTGCCTGAACCACCGTGACGTTCTCCAGGCCCCCGGTCCTTGTCACTATGACAACCGTGTACAGTCGCCCGGCAACCAGGGAGCTGAAGGTGCACTCGGGCGGTGAGGAGCGGGACACGGCCACAGAGCGGATGGTTTGGCTGCGGTCCTGAAGACGGACCAGGTAACTGTCAACCACCCCGACCGCCGGGCGCCAGGACACCTGCACGGCGTCCAACCTGCCGCCGCTGGCGACGCTGACGTCGGTCACCGCTGCCGGCGCTGAAAGCCCAAAAACACCAGTCAGGCATTCATACAGGTGTTGTTCCCTGCGGTGGCCACAGGGGGCGCCACTGCAGCAGATGAAAGGAAAATAATGGAGCCAAAGTCCATCTTACAGGTGCGTCCCTGCAGGCTGACGCTGGCAGACCGGAGCCCCCCGCTGACAGTGGAGGCCTGCAGCCTGTAGGGGGCGCCAGGCATCAGGCCGTCCAGGAGTAGAGAGGAACCGCCATCGGGAACGCTGTGGTTCTGAATGACCACGCTGAGGAGACAAAAACTCAATAGAAGTGGAACCTTTGACAGAACCTTTGATAGAACCTTTGATAGAACCTTTGAGAGTGACGCTGAACTCACCTGTCCTGCAGCAGCGTCAGGCTGTAGGAGTCCACCCCACCAGGAGGCTTCTCCCATGAGGCCTGCAGGCTGCTGACGCCATGGCTCCCCAGGGAGAGGCTACGCAACGGCATGGGAACTGCCACACACACACACACGCACGCACACACGCAGGCACACACACACACGCACACACACACACACACGCACACACACACACGTGAAGACAGCTGCAACGTTCGGGTCCTTCAGGGAATAAACTACAGCCGACACACACCTGTTCTTCCCTCCACAGACACAGAGCTGCTCAGGTTGTGACTCTTGGTTGCCACGGTGATAGAATACTGCGTCCCAGGCGTGAGCACGTTGAACGTGCACTCCCTCATGTTTGACTCCACCTCTCTGGTGTCCACAGTGGCGTTACCTGCGACACCCAGACAGCTTGAACATCCCAGCCCAAAAACAAGGACACGCCCAGGTAGGTTGCTCTGTGTTACCATGGCGAAGAGTCAGGAAGTAACCGTCACGTGAGCCAGAGGGGGCGTGGCTCCACATGGCGCTGAGCGAGGTCTCATCAGAATGACGTATATGGAGGTTGAGCACCGATGCTGGGACTAGACACAGACGTGCACTAACGTGAGTTGAAGCTTTGAGCCGGTGAAAAGACGAGAGGATTTTTTTGGTCACTATTCCGCCTCCAGGTACTCCTGCAGCAACCTCACCTGTAGCTCCGACACAGCTGCTCTCAGCCGTCAGTCCTCCACTTTCCACCACCAACACGGCTCTGTACAGGCTTCCAGGAGTTAGTCCCAGCCCAGGAAAGGTGAAGTTTACAGCCTCCCAGTTCACGCTGGTGTTGACCACTGGCTGGGAGCCGTCCAACAGCAGCACCCGGTAGCTCTCCCAGTGGCCAGCAGGGGGCGACCAAGACAGCAGGAGCCCAGCAGGGGGCGAGGCGGAGGGGGAGAGGGAGAGGGAGAGGGACGTGACGGCTGCCGGGGCTGAAGGACAGACCGAGTCAGGACGACCACAGGTCAGGACACAAAGAGCAGCGGCGGAGGCTGACCTGTCCTGAAGGTGGCTCCTGATTGGCTGGCCAGCGCGCCGCTGTGGGACGCCACCACGGCCGTATACGTGCAGCCCGGAGTCAGCTGGTCCACCGTGACCTGGGTGGCATCTGGGGGGAGAGCGGACTGCCAACGACCCGTTCCGTTGGTGGCCAGTGTGATCACCAGAGAGTCCAGGTCGCCCTCGGGCCGCTGCCATGACAACAGCAACCTGGTGCTGTTGGCGTCAGCGGTGATGTTCAGCACGGCGGCAGGAACTGGAAGGACATCGTCCTGTCAGCACCACGGATGCCCCCCCACCCGTCATCATCGCCCCCGTCCGTCATCACCCCCCCCACCCGTCATCATCAACCCCCCCACCCGTCATCATTGTCCCCCCACCCGTCATCACCCCCCCCACCCGTCATCATCGCCCCCACACCCGTCATCACCCCCCCCCCACCCGTCATCATCAACCCCCCCACCGTCATCATCACCCCCCCCCCACCGTCATCATCGCCCCCCACACCGTCATCACCCCCCCCACCCGTCATCAACCCCCCCCCCACCCATCATCACCCCCCCCCCACCCGTCATCACCCCCCCCACCCGTCATCGCCCCCCCCACCCGTCATCGTCCTCTCTACCTGTTTGGTCCTCAATCGTCACGCTGCTCTGCAGACCGCTGGCTTCCGTTACCATGGTGATGTTGTACAGTCGACCCGCTGTCAGGTTCAGGAGCGCGTGCTGCGTGGCCGTGCTCTCCAACGTCTCGTTCCTCAGCAGACCTGCAAACGCGGCGCAACACACGCTGTTTGTCCGCACGACAGCAGACATCAAAGAACATCAAAGAACATCAAAGAGCTGTGACGCACCGGACTGATCCCAGAGCTGCAGCCTGAAGCGCTGCGTCCTGCCGGGGCCGGCCTGCCAGGAGAGGCCCAGGCTGCTGGAGGTCCTGGAGGTCACCTGGAGGCCCGCCACTGCTGACGGCTCTGGTCACACACACACACACACACACACACACACACACACACACACATACACACACACATAAGTCTCAACTCCCCAGATGCTTGTTGAGAAGTCCAACATGCCTAAAAGCTCTCTACTTCCTGGTGTGTGTTTTTACCCACAGCGGGTGTGTGTGTGTGTGTGTGTGTGTGTGTGTGTGCGTGTGTGTGTGTGTGTGTGTGTGTGAGACCACAAATGTGCTTCACACTGAATGAACAATATTATCAGGCTGCGACATCTCAGCCTCCACTGAGACACAAACCACTTTAGTTCTCCATCACTATCTGACTCTGAATCAGGAAAAAATACTGGAGGTGTTGACAGAGGTTGAGAGTTGAAATCCCAGCAGAGCCAGAGGGCTCACACACACACACACACACACACACACACACACACACACACACACACACACACACACACACACACACAGAGGGAGGATCGGAGTAACATGCTAACGACAGCTAACAGTGGCGTTCTCCTGCTCACTGCCGCCACCTTCTGACTAACTACCGGAACTACAGTCTAGCACGCGTCGACTGTTTGGTGCCGTCCAGAACACACACACAATCTCACACACACACACACACAAACAAAAACACACACACCCTTTCCCAGTGTTTCCTACAGAACAAAGAAACAATGGGGACAGGAAATGGCTGAACCCAAAGCTCTGGCCACGATGGAAATACACTCTGAGGGTCCAACTTCTGTTCTGGAGACCTGCCAATGTGAACACACACACACACACACACACACACACACACACTTACACACAGCATGTACTTTTACTGCTCTATCACTCTCTCTCAGCAGGGCCGGGGTTCCTGTAGCTAATCACAGAGGTGCAGAGGGGAAGCTCACACACACACACACACACACACACACCACACACACACAACACACACACACACACCCAAAGGTCAGCAGGGATGGAAACAAGAGAACACAATAGAATTTGGGACTAAACAAGGAGAACAAAGCCCGTAGCTGAAGTTCAAAGCGCCATTCTGAAGGTCATGTGACCTGGGCGCCACACGGCTGATCTGACCCTGATCAGGCTGAGTGGAGCTGGAACACTGTCAAACCTCCAACCTGGTGAAGGTGACGTTTCAGGTGGGTCAGAAGGATCCTGGAGCATCTCGGTTCTGGCCCTGCCCACCTGACCCGAGTCTGGTGCAGGTTCTCTGCAGGGTTCTGGGCCACAAGGCTGACGGACCGGTTCTGTAGCCACTTCATGACGTAGCTGTGGAACGTGGAGGGATGCTGGGTCGGGACTTACTGGTGGCCACGGAGACGTTCTCCACTCGCTCGTCCATCTGCGAACGGATCTGAAGCTGGTAACTGGTTCCAGCCTCCAGGTGATCCAAGGTGCAGGTGAAGCCGGCCTCCTCGCCCTCGCCGCCCTGGAGCCCGCTACCTGCCTCCTCCGGGCCCCCTGTGGTGTCCGTGGCTCCTCTTGTTCTTCTGCACTCGCCGCCATCCTCTCCGCTGTCCAGAGAGGTCAGCGTGAAGGAGCAGTTCTGTCCAGGTGTGATCACCCTCAGGTGGACCCAGTCCAGACCAGGTGTGACCTCAGTCACAGAGATGCTACACGGGAGGGGCGGAGCCTGTGTGAGCGCAACACTCCTCCCATCCTGCTGGAGAAACCAGACTTTAGACAGTCACATCTTCCCAGCTGAAGGATCAACATTACCTGAGAACTGAGCTAACCTGGACCCCTGGTTCCATTACCAGCCTTCAGCTGGAGCTACATTAGCACGGATGCTAATTACCAAACACATTTACCATAAACAAACAGTTGAAATCAAACATTTTATCCCTTTTCCCCAGAATTAATGTTTGTCCAAGTCAGATGTTGTCAAATCTAAAATTAGCCCAAGGAGTCTTTGACCTTTGACCCTTGTCAGCAGGTTCTCATGTTGAAAGCAGAACAGAAAATAAAAGGTTATTCAGGTTCTCCTGAAAGTGTCCAATCTTCTCAAAGCTGCACTGATTCTTGATTTATGATCAACTCTCTTCAAAAACAAATTATGCTGATTATCACTGGATAATTAAGGGTGCGCTGTCGCCGTTAGCGTTATTGAGCTCTCCTCGTATCTCTCGCCCTGTCAGATGTGTCTTTTATTCATTATTCTAAATGTTTTTCAATTCAAAACCAAAACAAAGAGGATTAAAAAGCAAAAAAAGCATTTTTTACCGTAGTTTAAGTATTTAGAGGTTCTGAAAGCGCCTTGAAACAACTTTGATTGTATAAGACGCTATATAAATAAAGATTGATTGATTGATTGATTGATTGATTGATTGATTGAATCAGGTTGGAAGGAGCTAAATTCTGCTGAACTCGTCCAAACGTCCGTGAAGGCGAAGCGGACTCACCTGCAGCAGCAGAGCCGCCCAGCACACGCAGCACAGCACACGGACGCCTCGGTAGCGCAGCATTCTGGGCCGTCACAGCTTCAGAGCCGGGCGGCACCAACATAATCCTGGAGCGGACCCAGAGCGCGTCCCCGTCCCGTCCCGTCCCCGTCCACGTCCACAGGGCGGTTCCAGAGAAAGGCTTCAGACTCCTGGAGGACAGCTGGAACGCACAAGTCTCCTGTCTTTTGTCCTCCGTCTCCGGAGCGACTCACGTCTGTCCCCCGCTCCTCTGGCTTCAGACTGCCCCCCCTTCCTGCCTCCTCCCGTCGGCTTCCTGTCGCTCGCTGCGGCGTCCAGGCTGGGAGTCACTAACGGACTTCCTCAATCAAGTCAACGGCTCAGAGGTTCTCTGCACATTCAAAGTGCTGCTGCGACTATAAATAATCCTGAAGCCAAAGCAGAAAAGGGACGACTCACCGCCGCCGCCGCCGCCGCCGCCGCCACACAAGTCGTTAAAAATAGGCCGGCGGCTCATCAGGAGTCGCTTTAGCCTCATTTCAGCTTCAAACCTTTGAACAATCAAGTTCTGATGCTTTAAAACAGAGAGGCCACAGCTGGTCAGTGAGGGGGGGCAGGAGGACTGGGCCTGCTGGGGCTGATGGGGGTGATGGGGACCTGCTGGAGCTGATGGGGGTGATGGGGACCTGCTGGGGCTGATGGGGGTGATGGGGACCTGCTGGAGCTGCTGGGGGCCTGCTGGGGCTGATGGGGGCCTGCTGGAGCTGCTGGGGGCCTGCTGGGGCTGATGGGGACCTGCTGGGGCTGCTGGGGACCTGCTGGGGCTGATGGGGACCTGCTGGGGTGATGGGGACTGCTGGGGCTGCTGGCGGCCTGCTGGGGCTGATGGGGACCTGCTGGGGCTGATGGGGGCCTGCTGGGGTGATGGGGGCCTGCTGGGGTGATGGGGACCTGCTGGGGCTGATGGGGACCTGCTGGGGCTGCTGGGGCTGCTGGGGGCCTGCTGGGGCTGCTGGGGACCTGCTGGGGCTGATGGGGGCCTGCTGGGGGCCTGCTGGGGCTGATGGGGGCCTGCTGGGGCTGATGGGGTCCTGCTGGGGCCTGATGGGGGCCTGCTGGGGGCCTGCTGGGGTGATGGGGGCCTGCTGGGGCTGCTGGGGACCTGCTGGGGCTGATGGGGACCTGCTGGGGTGATGGGGGCCTGCTGGGGCTGATGGGGGCCTGCTGGGGCTGATGGGGGCCTGCTGGGGCTGATGGGGGCCTGCTGGGGCTGCTGGGGGCCTGCTGGGGTGATGGGGGCCTGCTGGGGCTGATGGGGACCTGCTGGGGCTGATGGGGGCCTGCTGGGGCTGCTGGGGGCCTGCTGGGGCTGATGGGGGCCTGCTGGGGCTGATGGGGGCCTGCTGGGGCTGATGGGGGCCTGCTGGGGCTCCACCTGCAGAACCTAAAGGTCAGTCTTTGTCTCAGCTACTTTTAGTGGTCCACACCTCTCCTTCCTTCCTTCCTTCCTTCCTTCCTTCCTGCTTCTCCTCGTCTCACAGCTCCTCCAGGAACCAGTTTCAGCTTTAACGTGGTTCAGAAACACCAGCAGCTGAACATGGAACACGTGATCTGATCAGAGATGGAGCCCAGATGTTGGGGGGGCAGATGTGTGTGTGTGTGTGGGGGGGGGGGGCAGATGTGTGTGGTGTGTGTGTGGGGGGGGGCAGATGTGTGTGTGTGGGGGGGGGCAGATGTGTGTGTGTGTGTGGGGGGGGGCAGATGTGTGTGTTGTGTGTGTGTGTGGCGGGGGGGGGGCAGATGTGTGTGTGTGTGTGGGGGGGGGCAGATGTGTGTGTGTGTGTGGTGTGTGGGGGGGGGGGGGCAGATGGTGTGTGTGTGTGTGTGTGAGGTGGCTGCCCTCAACGAGCCCCAGGTGACCCGGCGCCAGGTGACCTGACCTGCTTTAAAAGGTCAAGGGTCACACACGCTCCTCCAGCCCAGCTGCATTTGACAGACAGTAAAAACCTCGACTATGATTCAAAGATGAAGCGATGCGACAAAAGCTCGAGTCATTTCTGAGGGCGCCACAGGTGACTCCCAGACACAGGTGACTCCCAGACACAGGTGACTCCCAGACACAGGTGACTCCCAGACACAGGTGACTCCCAGACACAGGTGACTCCCAGACACAGGTGACTCCCAGACACAGGTGAACAGCTGCAGAGACCAGACTGACTTTAAGCTAACGTGAACAGACCATCGATCAGCTCTGAGACCATTCAGGAAAATACTGACAAGCACAGACGAGCAGGTCATTAGATCAAGGTTACATTTAATAAAATAGTGCCGTTAGCTCAGGTAACCAGTCACATCATGAACATTCATCTACGAACAGGAAAGCTGCAGCTTATCTAACACTGGATGCTAACACTTAGCACGTGAGGCTAACAGCAGCCGCACTTGGTGCCCACAGTTAAACCATGTTTAGGTTGTTTGGCGTCTTCAACCATGGAACTACTGAGGAGCCAGATGAGTGAAGCAGACGCCGCTCTGACGTCAGCGACGCCGCTCCGACGTCAGCGCAGAGCTGCAACAGTGGACTGGATTAATGTTTGCTAGCCAGGCTAACACTGCGGCCTGTGGGTCAGCCAGCGCTAACAGCTAACAGCTAACAGTCGTCCAGCAGGTTTTCCTGCCAGATCATCAGAAAATCGCTGTAAAGTCACAGAAAACACGACGGATTGCACCATCACTTTGTAACTGGTTCTACGTTTCCATGACAACAGAGGCGACGGGACAGTTTGCTGAGTTCAAAACGGCGTGTTGGACAGGTGAGTCGGCACATTCCTCCGGCTCCTCAGACGATCCGCTCAACACGCCGAGGAGGAGGAAGTGCAGAGGACGGACACATCCCAGTTCCCTCAACAGGCTCCTCCCCCAGGCCCGACTGGGTGTCCATCACACGTGGCGGGCCGTGTGCAGAACTATGACCTCATCAACCACGGGCTCAGGTCCAGGTTCTTCTCGCTGTGGCTGGACCGGCTCACTGGCCCGTTTCTGCAGCCGCTTCGTACAGACTCAGGGCGTGATGGACAAACTCGTACTGCTCCCCAGTCTGGATCATCCCCCCCCTGCACAGAACCAGTCGGTCAGCGGGACTGGAAAACGGCGTCGGGAAGGCTTCAACGCTCTCACCTGTCGGCTCGCAGCTGGCAGGTGATGCTCAGCACGTCCACCACGCCCTCCAGCTCCAGCTGCCGACAGCCTATCGTCGTGGCGATGAAGCAGCCGGTCCGGCCGATCCCGGCGCTGCAGAAGGCAGAGGATTGTGGGTAAGCGGGTCAGGCGGCAGCGGTGGTGGGAGCGGGCGTACCTGCAGTGGACCACGACCGGGCCCCCGCCGGCCGCCCGTCTGTCCGCCTCCACGTCGGCCATCAGCTGCAGCAGCGGCAGCGTGGAGTCGGGGGTCTTGTGGTCGGGCCAGGACGTGAACCAGTAGTGCTGCAGGACACGGGTCTGGTTCCCACACTGCAGAGTGCAGACGCTCTGGTTAGACGGTGACCCGGGTCGGCCCGAACACACACACGTCCAGGTACCTTCAGCGTGAGGCTGCGCGTGCTGTAGTGCTCGCACTCCCTGAGCCCGCTGACCAGAACCTCCACCTTCCCGTAGATGCCTCTCTTCTCGGGCCAGTACAGAACACACTTCTGCACAGACAGAGCTCAGTTAGTGCGGCTGGACCAGAACCCCGTTCTGTTCACCAGAACCTTCACCTGCGTGAGTCCATGCGGATTCTCACGTGGAAACGCTCACCTCGTTCTTCTCCTTCAGCTTGGTGATCATGACGATGGCGGGCGCCTCCTCCTGCCACGCCATCTGCCAGAAGTCGTTGACCGTGTTCACCATCGGACCCTGGGTGGCGATGAACGCCCTCTCGTCACCACGGTAACCCTGGGACACAACAGCGTTAGCATCCTGCTGCAGCTGTCGCCGCGTCCCTAAAACTCGCCATCACTTCAACGTGTGTGTGTGTGAGGAGGCGCTTGGTGTCGAGGGTTCTACGTGGTTCTGGACGTGTTCGGGTCTTCTGCTCGATTGCACAACAGGATGAGGCGGTTTGTTTCTGTCAGAAAAACGGTTTCACTGCGACTTCCTGACAGGAAGCCGGTCTATTGTACAGCACACTTTCACCGTGCACGCGCGTGTGTGTGTGTGTGTGTGTGTGTGTGTGTGTGTGTGTGTGCGTGAGCCGACATTCCACCCGACTGAGGTGATGATGCGAGCCCATCAGCCTCGCTCCTGTGACATCACCACCGCTGCTGCGAACGCTCCACAGGTGACTCACACGTATGTAGTTGGCGTTGATGTAGGAGCTCAGAGGGTCGTTGAGGCTCTTTGACTTCAGGACGACTCTGGAATGAGGGTCTGGAAAACAAGGACATCACACTGCTCAGCCTGGAGAGACCAGGGCCACATCTCTAATCAACCAGGAACCAACTGGGTCCCGGCTGGCTCGCAGTTCTGGCCGAGTTTGTCTTTAAACTCAGTCCAAATATTATTAGTTCTGCACCCGCAGAGACAACACACACTGGACGGAGGAAGCAGCATGAGGGACAGGTGAGCATTCCTGGCTCCTGATTGGCCGGAAGGAAGGAAGGAACACCCACCCGTCACTTTTGAACCAATAAACCCGCCCACTCTGAAAAACACGAGGAACAATTATAGCGTGCGCGTGTGTGTGTGTGCGTGCGCGTGTGTGTGTGCGTGCGCGTGTGTTACGTAACGTCTTAATCAGGCCGAACGTTCCGGCCGCTGTGAGAACAAACTGTTCTGAGGAAAATCTATTGTGCGAGACTTTGTGTGCGTGTTGGGCTGAGAAGGCAGGAGCAGCGCCGGGATCCGTCCAGGCTCGTTCCGACGCTCCGGCCCAGCCACTTCCTGCTATTTCAAGGTGACGGCAGGTATTTCTACATGATGGCCGTCGCCCTGACGACGGGCAGACTGTACTCACTGGGCAGGATGGTCTTGTACCGGTTCTTGGTCCCGTGGTTTGGGATGTCCAGTTCTTTGGGATCGATGAAATTCATGGGGATTTCCTGAAACAGTCAGTAACCATCAAGTGAGTGGGAGCCAGTCCCCCCGGGGGCCAGCAGGGGGCGCGCCTCCGCTGGATCAAGGTTCTGGTGTGTGTCTCACAGCAAACTCGGCCTGCAGCTTGTGCGTGTTGTTGACGAGGTCGTGCACTTGCTGGCGCGTCAGGGGCCGACTTGCCGACAGCAGGTATTCCCTGGCAGCGGCTTCTCTGGGGGTTACCACGGCAACAGTCATGGGTTCCACCGAGCCCAGCGCAGACATGTCCAACACCAGAGAGACGTTGGAGCCCCGTCTGGAGGAGACAACAGAGCACCATCAGGCCCCGAGCCCCATCCTGACACCTCCAGCTAAACACAAGTGAAACAAGACCAAGAAATATGAGGCCTGATCTGTGTGTGTGTGTGTGTGTGTGTGTGTGTGTGTGTGTGTGTTTATTCCTCCTCATCTAAATGCTGATTGGCTGTCACCCAGACAGGAGACACACACACACGTACAAAGAAACCAAGAAAAACATCCTGTTCTCACTCTCAGCCCTCCAGCTTCCGTCCTGTTTGGGCCTTAAAGGCTTCACAGGCCTCAGCGGAGAGCCAGGGAACTGAAGCGCCCGAGAGGCCCGAACCCACCAACTAGGACGGAAGAGTTCTGAGATAAAGTCTGACAGGCTGGACCGGGAGCGGAGGAGCCGATAAAAAGGTTTTCTTTTCAGTTTTACAACCACTTAGAAGGAAAATGAACACAAACACTCTTTCACCAGCTCCTCGCAGGCGGGGGGGGGGTGGGGGGGGGGGGGGGCATTAGTGCAGAGGTCACACACACACACACACACACACACACACACACACACAGGGTCTGGAGGGCAGGAAGTTACCTTTCCTGAAGTCCTGCTGCAGGTTTCATCTTGAAAGGGGAGGGGCAAAGCTTCAGGTCGTGGTTGGTTGTTATAGCAACGCTGCTGTCAGCGAGAACTGGGACAGGCCTGGATGGAGAATCACAGAATCACCGCTAAATTAGCTGCGAGCACCAGCTCAGAATGGTGCCGAGGTCCCGATCACTTCCTGTCTACAGCAGGTGGCGCTGTGGCTTCAGAGTAGCCGATAGATACACCAACCCTGGACTGGGTTTACTGGTGGACCGGTCTGGACCAGCCGTCTGTTTGGCTGGAGCAGAACCAGCAACAGAACAAACACAAAGACGCTGCCAGACAGAATCCAGTCGTGTTAGCTGTAGCATTAGCTGTAGCACTGCTAAGCTAATCAGCTAACAGCTGAACTCGGGACCCTGAACTGCCACGACCTCCGTCCTCATCGTGTGTTAAATTTGTACCGACTGACCTGGACACAGGGGGAGCGAGGTGGCGGCAGGCTGTGATTGGCTGCTGCTGGGGGGTGGGCGTGGCTACAGCTGGCGGGAGCGCAGCTTGGACCATGCTTCCTGATGATGGAAGCTGAAGGCAAACACATTGTTACCACAGATGAGAAACTCTGAACTGAAAATAACGTGTTGTTTATTGCTGACCTTGGTGCCCTTTGACCTCTGAGCGGAGTCTGGGGGGGCCAGGGTCTCAGGTCCTGACCGTGGCGCGGCGCTTTTACCGCTGTGTCAGAAAGTTGAACCTTCTCCTTCAGTCGGTACAAAACCTGGAGGTGATCGAGAGGTGTTGGGGGAGAACAGCGGCCTGGACACAGCTGCAGCGCCCCCTGGTGGACAGGTGCTGCACAAGCACTCATGTCTCAGCTCAACCAAATGATTCTGTTTGAATATTCAGGTCTGTGTCAGTGACCTGACTGGAGTTCAACCTGCAACCCCCTTCGGAGGAAAGGGGTGTGTTTATTGAGCAGATGCCACCTTCAGAGGTGTTTCCCCTCTGACGCAGCACTCACTGTTCTTTACTCTCAACATGTCTGTCACCCTAAAGCTCAGCATCAGGCATCCTAACATCTGCTCAGCATCAGGCATCCTAACATCTGTCAGCATCAGGCATCCTAACATCTGCTCAGCATCAGGCATCCTAACATCTATCAGCATCAGGCATCCTAACATCTGCTCAGCATCAGGCATCCTAACATCTATCAGCATCAGGCATCCTAACATCTACTCAGCATCAGGCATCCTAACATCTGCTCAGCATCAGGCATCCTAACATCTGCTCAGCATCAGGCATCCTAACATCTGCTCAGCATCAGGCATCCTAACATCTGCTCAGCATCAGGCATCCTAACATCTGCTCAGCATCAGGCATCCTAACATCTATCAGCATCAGGCATCCTAACATCTACTCAGCATCAGGCATCCTAACATCTGTCAGCATCAGGCATCCTAACATCTGTCAGCATCAGGCATCCTAACATCTACTCAGCATCAGGCATCCTAACATCTGCTCAGCATCAGGCATCCTAACATCTATCAGCATCAGGCATCCTAACATCTACTCAGCATCAGGCATCCTAACATCTGCTCAGCATCAGGCATCCTAACATCTCCTCAGCATCAGGCATCCTAACATCTCCTCAGCATCAGGCATCCTAACATCTACTCAGCATCAGGCATCCTAACATCTACTCAGCATCAGGCATCCTAACATCTGCTCAGCATCAGGCATCCTAACATCTGCTCAGCATCAGGCATCCTAACATCTGTCAGCATCAGGCATCCTAACATCTGTCAGCATCAGGCATCCTAACATCTGTCAGCATCAGGCATCCTAACATCTATCAGCATCAGGCATCCTAACATCTGCTCAGCATCAGGCATCCTAACATCTATCAGCATCAGGCATCCTAACATCTGTCAGCATCAGGCATCCTAACATCTGCTCAGCATCAGGCATCCTAACATCTGCTCAGCATCAGGCATCCTAACATCTGCTCAGCATCAGGCATCCTAACATCTCCTCAGCATCAGGCATCCTAACATCTGTCAGCATCAGGCATCCTAACATCTGCTCAGCATCAGGCATCCTAACATCTGCTCAGCATCAGGCATCCTAACATCTACTCAGCATCAGGCATCCTAACATCTGCTCAGCATCAGGCATCCTAACATCTGCTCAGCATCAGGCATCCTAACATCTACTCAGCATCAGGCATCCTAACATCTGCTCAGCATCAGGCATCCTAACATCTACTCAGCATCAGGCATCCTAACATCTGCTCAGCATCAGGCATCCTAACATCTCCTCAGCATCAGGCATCCTAACATCTGCTCAGCATCAGGCATCCTAACATCTATCAGCATCAGGCATCCTAACATCTATCAGCATCAGGCATCCTAACATCTGTCAGCATCAGGCATCCTAACATCTCCTCAGCATCAGGCATCCTAACATCTGCTCAGGAGGAACAAAAGTCAGCAAGATCACAGGATCAATGGGATTGAGCGTTTCTTGCTCGCGAGCGCCCCCGTGAGGACGACCCGGCGCACTGCAACACCCGTAAACACACGGTCTGTGTGGTTGTATTCACATATTACCATCAAGCAGGTGGTGATGATGATGAAGATGGTGAAGAAGAGGACGAGTGCATAAAAACCTTCTAGGTTCCACACGGGGTCCCTCTGCCCATCCTGCAGGACGTTCTTCTGCAGGAGACAGAATGATTAAAGTCGCGGCGGCGTCCAACAGACACGAGGACAACAGCTGTCAGGAGACAGCGACTGTGAGTTTGGCCTCCTGGAGGCTTTGGGTTCGTTAGTGCTGCGGCCGCGGCCTCTCTGGACTCCTCCAGAACCTATGAATCCTCCACATCTGTCCCCCGAGCAGCAGCAGCCGCTTCCTCCTGTGGAGCTCAGCTCTGAACACAAACCTCTGTGGAGATCTCAGTGATGCCCCAGTGTCCCAGGTGTTGGTGCAGGACCCTGATGTTCAGGGCCTGGATGACCTCCTCGGCGGGGCGGAGCTCAGAGAGGCCCGGCCCGGCGGAGGACACGAACAGCTCGATGCCGTTCTTCTCCTCCTGGAAGAGAGGAGCACGATTCCAATCATCGTTCCACAGAGCATCAACGTGGAGGAACGCGCCTCTTACGTTCAGCCTGTGGATGTGGACTTGTCCCGCAGCAACACCCAACGCTGCTGCCACGCCTTCCCGAAACCACAGAAGAAGACTGACGTTCAGCCTCCTCACATCCACAGCCAGGACCTGCGGACAAAGTTCTGCGTTGGTTCTGCAGCTGATTGGACCCCACCTGCTCCCAGTCCTCACACATTTAATATGCATGAATATTAACGTCAACGGAGAAAATTAAAATGCTGAAAGCTTTTAGAAATGACATGTGTCTTCATCATCATCATCATCATCACGAGGAGGAACAGCCTTCTTCTCCTGGACCACTGATCTGGGTTCAGCTGAGACGCACCTACTGACACACACAAGGATGGTCCAGAACAGATGTCCCCTCAAGCATAGGAGACAGGATGTACAGCACACACACACACACACACACACACACCACACACACACACACACACACTAATCTGGCTAATGTGGAGCACTTCCATCCCTGCCTGTTTGGACACCCAACAGCCATCATGACACCTCTGACCTCTGACCTCTGACCCGACTCAATCAATTCAGATCATACAAATCAAAAACCAGTGAAAACAACCAGCAGCCATCAAACCTGTCAGCTCCATGATGCTGGAAGCACTGGTGTCGTCCTCCAGCCTTCAGTAAACATCTGGATAAACCACCAGTAAACATCTGGATAAACCACCAGTAAACATCTGGATAAACAACAACCAACCAGCTTCTCCTGAAATCCCGTCTGACCTCAGCAGCTCTTCATCCGTCGTCCAGCTCAAACCCGACTGGTGCTGCTGCTCTGGTTGTTCCCATATTAAATTAAGTGGCAACAGAACATGTTGTTTCATCCATTAGCAGCCTCCCACACACACACACACACACACACACACACACACACACGCACACGCGCACGCACACACGCACACACACACCACACACAGAGACACACACACACGCACACACACACGCACGCATGCACGCACGCACGCACGCACGCACACACACACACAACACACACACACGCACGCACGCACTCACACACGCACACACACACACGCACACACACACAGAGACACACACACACGCACGCACACACACACAGAGACACACACACACGCACGCACACACACACACGCACGCACGCACGCACGCACGCACGCACTCACTCACACACACACGCACACACACACACACACAGAGACACACACACACGCACGCACACACACACAGAGACACACACACACGCACGCACACACACACACACCACACAGAGACACACACACACACGCGCACACACACACACACACACGCACGCACGCACGCACTCACACACGCGCACACACACAGACACACACGCACACACACACACGCACACACACACACACACAGAGACACACACACACGCACACACACACACGCGCACACACACACAGAGACACACACACACGCACACACACACACACAGAGACACACACACGCACACAGAGACACACACACGCACACACACACACACGCACACACGCACCACACACACACACGCACACACACACACACACACAGCTTATCTTATTATCTGTGTAACCGTCTGCTCTGTTGAACAAACTCATTTTTTCAGTCACGAAAACAAACATGAAAACCAAGAACACGTGAGGAACACGCGTGTGTCCATCACCGCTCAGCTTCACGTGCTTGGCCACCATGTGAAAGCAGCTCATAAACTAAAGTTCTGGTTCCTTGAGATGAACCAGATGATGATCAATTCCCAGTTTTCCCTTTAATGTAAACGTTAAAAACCAGTTCAAACGAGTCATTTAGAAAAAGAATCTTACCGTGCAAACATGTGACCAGCCTGAAGATCAGAGGTGAGGACCTGGAGCAGCGGAGCCGGGAGAGCTTTCACTCCATTTCCTGATCTAACCTTCCATTAGAGCTGAACGCTGCCGCCTGATTGGCTGCCCGAGCTAATCCCATTATCCTGCTGGACTTCCTGTCAGGATCAGGCGCTATTTCTGTCCCTGTCCCTCCTTCAGGCCAAAACATTCATTTATTGGTGGCGTCCCACCACAAGCAGGTTCTCCTGCTCTTGGCTCTCGCTCTCTAACGCCTGATAATGGACGACGGCGTGGTTCCCCCCCGGCTGTTGGTGTGTGTCCCCACGCCGCTTCTACACACACCTGGTTTCATTCAGCAGCACCTTTCATGTCACCTTATCTCTGTATGACCGTCGCTGGAAGCTCACCATTGTTAGCATCAAGCTAACATGTTGAGCTGCTGTAGCCCCGCCCACACACACACACACACACACACACACACACACTCTAACTGGCTTATAGGGGATCTGATTTGGACCAATCCGGTATCAGAAGGGTGGAGGTGGGTAAATGGTTCTAAATCAACCTGAACAATGAACCAGCAGCAGCAGTGAAGTCATAACAGCTTTTGAAAATAAGGAACGCTGGACGCCAACGACGCCATTGATCAGGAATCATTGATCCTGGAGGTCAAACATCCAGGAGGATCATTCACACACGACGGTGAGTTGAGCTGCATCTCTGCAGGGGAAACGTGAGCGTCACGTGAAGCTGAATGAGACCACACACACGTGCACGCACACACACACACACACACACACACCACACACACACACACACACACGCACACACGCACACGGCTGAATGTGTGAGTTGATGTGAGGTCAGATTATTCACACTTGACTTGTTTCTTTGGGGGAAAATCAGTCAGTTCCTGCTTTGATGTTCATTTAGTCAACAACTAACTTGTCTCCATGGCAACAAGCAGCTAAACAGGTACGACTTCAGCATCTTGCAACCATCCCAGCTGTTCATGGTCCTCTTCTGAAGCATCACAGACCTGCTCCTCGTCCTCCTCCGGAGGCACCGCAACAGTCAGCAGACATGTCAGAACCACCACGGTCAGAACCACCACGGTCAGGACCACCATGGTGAGAACCACAACGGTCAGAACACCACGGTCAGAACCACCACGGTCAGAACCACCATGGTGAGAACCACAACGGTCAGAACCACCACGGTCAGAACCACCACGGTCAGGACCACCACGGTCAGAACCCCATGGTGAGAACCACAACGGTCAGAACCACCACGGTCAGAACCACCATGGTGAGAACCACAACGGTCAGAACCACCACGGTCAGAACCACCACGGTCAGGACCACCACGGTCAGAACCACCACGTCAGAACCACAACGGTGAGAACCACCACGGTCAGAACCACCACACGGTCAGAACCACCATGGTGAGAACCACAACAGTCAGAACCACCACGGTCAGAACCACCATGGTGAGAACCACAACGGTCAGAACCACCACGGTCAGAACCACCATGGTGAGAACCACCACGGTCAGAACCACAACGGTCAGAACCACCACCACGGTCAGAACCACCACGGTCAGAACCACCACGGTGAGAACCACCATGGTGAGAACCACAACAGTCAGAACCACCACGGTCAGAACCACCATGGTGAGAACCACAACAGTCAGAACCACCACGGTCAGAACCACTACAGTCAGAACCACCACAGACAGAACCACTACGGTCAGAACCACCACGGTCAGAACCACAACAGTCAGAACCACTACGGTCAGAACCACCACGGTCAGAACCACCACAGTCAGAACCACAACGGTCAGAACCACAACGGTCAGAACCACCACGGTCAGAACCACTACGGTCAGAACCACCACACGGTCAGAACCACCACGGTGAGAACCACCATGGTGAGAACCACAACAGTCAGAACCACCACGGTCAGAACCCCATGGTGAGAACCACAACAGTCAGAACCACCACGGTCAGAACCACTACAGTCAGAACCACCACAGACAGAACCACTACGGTCAGAACCACCACGGTCAGAACCACAACAGTCAGAACCACTACGGTCAGAACCACCACGGTCAGAACCACCACAGTCAGAACCACCACAGTCAGAACCACAACGGTCAGAACCACCACGGTCAGAACCACCACGGTCAGAACCACAACAGTCAGAACCACTACGGTCAGAACCACCATGGTGAGAACCACAACAGTCAGAACCACCACGGTCAGAACCACCATGGTGAGAACCACAACAGTCAGAACCACCACGGTCAGAACCACTACAGTCAGAACCACCACAGACAGAACCACTACGGTCAGAACCACCACGGTCAGAACCACAACAGTCAGAACCACTACGGTCAGAACCACCACGGTCAGAACCACCACAGTCAGAACCACCACAGTCAGAACCACAACGGTCAGAACCACCACGGTCAGAACCACCACGGTCAGAACCACAACAGTCAGAACCACTACGGTCAGAACCACCACGGTCAGAACCACCACAGTCAGAACCACCACAGTCAGAACCACAACGGTCAGAACCACCACGGTCAGAACCACCACGGTCAGAACCACCACGGTCAGAACCACCACGGTCCGCTCTCCCTCAGCTTGCAGCACCTGATTGTTCACCCAGGAAACTTTACTGAGGCTTAAAAATGCTCTCAAGCTTCCATCAGAGGCTCCTCAGTGACAGAATGCAGCAGCCTGGGGGAGAGGTCATGTGACCAAGCAGGAAGTGTATTAACACAGAAAAGTGTTACGCAAGCCTCCATTAATAAAAAGAGCTGACACCAGATGGAAGCCTGGTGGAATCAAAGCCATCACAGAAGACGGGAGCCTGCAGCTTCAGAGGTTCAGCCTGACTCTTGTTTCCATGAGACCTTTCCTGCCCCCCCCCCCCCCCCCCCAGACCACCAGGCTGCTGCTGGATGCTTCATCCATTCCAGTCCATCTGCTTTTGCTTTAGCTGAGCTGGGTCCACTGGGTTTATTTTGTGTTGTGTCATGTGCGCTGATCCGATTTTCCATGTGAGGGGCTGAGAGAGCCTGAAGCCCTCCAGAGCCTGGATTCATGTGTTCATCCATCTCATCCACCCGCCTGTTTCTCAACATCACCCTGAAGGTCACTGCTGCTTCACTTATGTAATCACCTATTGTGAAGGTAAGTGGGTCTCTCTCCCTCTCCAGCGCAGTCACCCGTGTTGCTATGGTAACCGAGTTGCTGCAGCAACAGAGGAGTCAGCACATCCTTGTCCATCATTCATTTTGTCTGCTTCCAACCTGTGGCCCCCTTCAGGAAGGAGACCTTCTCTCAGGAAGACATCCTGCCCTCCTCAGCTCCCCTCAGGGAGGTTCACGCCAGCGTCTGATGGAACCACACGCAGATGTTTTCAAGTGTGCTGCAGTTTCTGACTCCATTTAAAGCCAGTATCGACCAAAGCTCCCGGAGCTCCGCTCAACCGTAACAGCGCGTCCTCACAACCAGCCAATCAGGAGGCAGAGTACTCACCACGGTCACCAGGTGCCGTCCTGACACCTCGCTGGTCTCAGGCTGCACCTGCTCATGTGGCCGTGCCAGCAGATTGAGGGCTGCCTGCCCACCATCAATGGGCTCCTGATCCAAGCCGGGCTCCTGATCCAAGCCAGGCTCCAGGAGAGCAGCTGGCGTCCATCTGGCTAACGGAGCAGGGCGAGCCCGACGGTGGTGGCGGAGGTGCTGCGGGCGAGCTTCTGGAAGAGCATCCTCGCCACGTGGGCGGTGGAGATGGGGAGAGTGGCGAGACGGAAAGAGATGGATCCCACGATCACCAGAAGAAGCTTCTGAGGAGAAGAGAGCAGAGAGGTTGTTAGGGCTGATTTTTGCTCCACATGCAGGAGACGTGGTAACGTAGTGAAACGCCATTTTCTGGCTCATACGGGAGCCAACAGTGATCTAGAAACCAACAGAACCATGAGGTTCCTCCCAATTAAAGGGGAGAATCCCACAGCTGAGACACTGAACAGCTCCTCCAGAACCGGACTGCATAATTCATCTTGAAGCTTTATTTATCCTGCAGCGAAGGCGTCTATTTAAAGACGACGCGCCAGCGTCCGCCGCTGAGGAGACGCTTCCTTCCTGTGAGGGATGCTGAACCCTGAAGGTGAAGCCTCTGCTCCTGAGGTGAGCTGAGCATCACCTGTGCACCAGCTCTGGTTTCCAGCCCGTCTCGGGCCAGCAGCATCACAATCAGACAGGACTGAACAGATAACCTGGTTAAACATCTCCAGGCTGATGGTGAAGACTGACCCGTGCGGACGAGTTCACTCTGGTCTCACACAGATGAATCATTTTACATGTAAAGAGTAGAAACACGTGCACGAGCCATTTCCTGACGTTGTGCCTTGTCTGCCCACCGTGCATGGTTGGGTTGGTCACCACTGGTAATGATGCATTGTGGGATATTTCCTCCACAGCTGGTGTGTGAGCACACACACCAGGACCGATGGGAACTGAACCAACGTGTCTAAAGCTGCCGATCTCGTCCACAGTCCAACGCAGTCCTGCAGGGACAGACCCGACCCAGCCGCCGTCTGGGGGACGTCTCACAATGATGCAATAATGGAGGCGGCAATTAATAGTTCACAAGAGACAATTAATGTCAGCCTGGCGTCTGATTGTGCAGCTTCACAACAACAGGGAGCTTCAGCTGTGATCAATATTTCATTAAAGCACCAGCATCAAAGCTCCTTGAGCCCAGTCCCAGGACTCATAAACACCAGGGTCCAGTCTGCTCCAGCGGCGCCATGTCGCTCCTGTCAAGTCCTTTCACACATACATGTGCAAATTTAGCGTAAATTTAGAGTATTTGGGATCAACTCACATACGGAGGGAGGATTTCAGCCTCCAATGTCAATATTTTCAACGTCGCCACTGTTAAATATCCGAAACGGGTCGGTTCCCGTTTTTAGGAGCAGAAGAAGGCTGAATGGTGCATTTGGCCAGTGCCTGGCGTGCGTGTGCGTGTGCGTGATCAGAGGCGACATGCAAACAGCAGAGCCTCACCTGTGATCAGCCACTGTGTCCATATTAAAGCCAGTAGCCCCGACATGGCGCGCAGCCCTCCTCTTCCTCGGCCCATCCTTCCTCTCAGCTCAGCTTCACCTTCTGTCGCCGAGACGCATCAAGAAAATGGACGCGTCGCTGTCTCCGTGACGGAGGCGCGCGCACAGCCGCGCGGAGGGTCGCACCTACACCGACCGCTCGCGACGGCGCTTCCCGCCCTGCGGTGTCCTGC
This sequence comes from Takifugu flavidus, assembly GCF_003711565.1. Classification (NCBI taxonomy): domain Eukaryota; kingdom Metazoa; phylum Chordata; class Actinopteri; order Tetraodontiformes; family Tetraodontidae; genus Takifugu; species Takifugu flavidus. Next base: position 367,807 of record NC_079541.1, read on the forward strand.
TGCGGCCGGCGGCGCGAGAGACGCCGCTGATGGGGAGGAAACGGGGGGGGGGCTTGGAACCAGCAACCTTCGTCTTTTAAACATGAACAATTACAACGAAAACAATACACGCAGGTTTCCTTTAATTAACTAGTTTTCACCTCTAGCTAAAAGCTCAGTATTCTCTAGTTTCTTCTTTCAAATCCCTTAATTATAAAACTGGGCTTCGATAACAGAGAACAGATAAGGAGGTCCACTTTAGGTTCTGTTGAGGTAAAAAAAAAAAAAAAAAAAAATCGTATTAATAAGAGAAACTAACGAAAGTGTCCGAAACATCTTGGCGGTTCTGCGGGTGTTCGGACCCAAAATGGCGCCCGGAACCGTCCAACTAATAATGTTCAACGTGACGGCAGATAGGAAATAAATATATTCCACAGAAGTACAAGCGGCTTGGATGTGCAGATATCAGCATATTTTCTTTCAGATGCTTCTATTTTCGTTTGACTTGATGGCAGCAGATTAAAAACGAATTAGGTCATTCTTTGACTTTCTAAGGTCTATTTGATTGTATCATTTTTCATATCGTATTTTCGTTTATTGTTGATAACGTTACTGCGCTTCAATTAAAGCTCTGCTTACCTTCACTTTGGAGGCCTGTGGTGGCTTTAATGCTCTGCTGCTGCTGCCTGCCTGTCTGTCTGCCTACCTGTCTGTCTGCCTGCCTGTCTGTCTGACTATGCTGTCTCCCTGACCAAGATCCTCACCTGGGTTCTCACCAGTTTCTCAACAGTTTCAAAGGTTCTTGGTTCCAATAAAACGCTTTTAGAACATTATCATCCACTGACTCTTCTAGTTAATCCACATTTGTTCCATCAAGTTTTCAATATTTTAAATGGGATCATTTCCGTGCTTGTTATGACGTCTCTTGTTTGATGTGGACTTTGGCGCCCTCTTCTGGTCAGAGTCTCCCACAGCCAAACCACGTGACAGAATTCAGCTTAAAAACAGTTTTCCAAGAAAAATCTAATGTCCAGAGAACAGTATAGTGATAAACTGTACAGCAGAACATTTTAATAAAAGGCTGTCAAGACAATTCAGATACAAACCTTTTTCATAAAAATAACATTGTTTGGCCATTGACCAGCAGACCATCAGCCATGTTAGCTTGGATGTTAGCAGCAAGCTAACTGTGTCAGCCTAACTCACTTGTGCTGCTGCAGCGTGGGGTCAGACTCATGAATAGAGATGCAGCATCGTGTATCGTGATCCAACAGCTGGAGCAGCCTGACAGTCACCTAAACACTCCTGACAGTGACGCCAACAGGCGGAGGACGATTCAGGCACAGTTTACAATATTTACACAATTTACACAGAAAGACAAAAGTGTTTACATCAGGGAGCTGCATTCTTAGAAACGTCTCTTCAGGGTGGAACAAATGTTGAGTTGATATCTGTTCCCGGTTTCCAACTGTGTTAGGGGCTAGGGTTAGGTAAGGGTTAGGATTAGGGTTAAAGTTAGGGGTTAGGGTTAAAGTTAGGGGTTAGGTTAGGATTAGGGTTAAAGTTAGGGGTTAGGGTTAAAGTTAGGGGTTAGGGTTAGGGTTAGGTTTAGGGTTAGGTTAGGTTTAAAGTTAGGGGTTAGGTTTAGGGTTAGGGTTGGGGGTGGCATTGAGCTCTGCTCTTATATTGTTTCCACTTCAGGGAAGCGATTCTGTGGAGGCCTCGAGACCACTTCCCTGATCTGGTATTGGACCAAAAATCCTTCAGAATCTTAAAAATCTGTGAGGAGCTCAATGGTCTGCTCCCATTAAAGAGCTGGAATTCCCAGGTCTGCATGTGATAAAAAGAATATTTGTATCTGTTTATTCGTGAACATGTCTGCTGGAGCAGAAGGAGACACTCTGAGAGAGGCCTTGCTCACCATCTGGTGTCCTGACGAGTGAGGACATCCCATTAAGAGTCCGGTAACCCAGTTTTGTCTTCTACACTCTGATAATCTTCTCTGGAATCCATCCAAGAGTTCCCGACCTTAAACACGGAGCACATTCCTGTGCAGTAACCTAACACCAGCTGTTAGCAACACATGCAGGAAAAGCTCGTTCCTGCCGTCTTAGCGTTTTAAATCTAACATTCTAAATTCTCAGATCATGTATCAGCCTTGTCCATGTTTATCCTCGCTCTTCCCAACAGCGAACCTGGGATTTATTGCCTTTTATTTATTTATTGTTTGAAGGGCCTTGAAAGGAGCAGGGCCAAGAGGCTTTGGGACCTCTCCCACCCTCCCTTTATCCGCCCTCTACCAACGACCTTAAGATCATGATCTCTGAAACTTGTTAGGCTTTAAGCTTCCTGTCCGACCTCAAACATGATAATATCAGGAGCAGAAGGACCTGCTCCTCTAACTGGGATCATGGTCCTGAATCTGCCGCCTTCGCCAGCGACCCTGGCGGCTCTGAAGCAACCGCGGAGACTCATTTCCCGGAGGTTTCGTTTCTGGGGAAAGCGCCGCCCGTTCCAGACCCCGCTGACACGGTCGGGAATGCTCCCTCTCTGGCCCCGCCTCCGCCCCTGGCCCCTCCTCCGCCCCTGGCCCCTCCATGGTCCCTGGCCCCTCCTCCGCCCCTGGCCCCGCCTCCGCCCCTGGCCCCTCCATGGTCCCTGGCCCCTCCTGGCCCCTCCTCCGCCCCTGGCCCCTCCCTGGCCCCTCCTCCGCCCCTGGCCCCTCCATGGTCCCTGGCCCCGCCTCCGCCCCTGGCCCCGCCTCCGCCCCTGGCCCCTCCATGGTCCCTGGCCCCGCCTCCGCCCCTGGCCCCTCCCTGGTTCCAGGTCGAGCGGGGCCCTGTCCTCACTGGAACTCCCCTTTCTCTCAGTTCACTTTCGGGAATCTCCGCCCCGCCTCCGTCCCCCGGGCTCCCCTGTCACATAAAAGCAAGTCACCGCACTTCGTCTTTGATCTCGTCTCTGTCGTCGGGCTCTGTGTCTCGTCTCGTGAGCAGTTTTGATCTTTTGTCCCGTTTCTCCTCGCGCGTGCACCATGGCTCAGATCAACTCGTGCCTCAAACGCGTCTTCATCGTCTTTAACATCTTCTTCGCGGTGAGTTGACGCTTAAAATGGCGCCTGTTTGTTCTGGAAGTCCCGGACTTAAAAGTGCGCAGTGACCGTGAGCGCGTGTCCGCGGCCAACTTTGTGTCTTCCCGTTTAAACTGGACTTTAAACGCGCACGTTTGTCATCCACGCGGAAAAAGTTTTGGGAAAGTTTTGTGACTCTTTTGGCCCTTAAATGGACCTGATTTGGGTTGGACGCCATCTTGTGTAGCTTTACAGCTTTAATGGGGACTTTTGATACACGTTTAAAAGAGAACACCTGAACTTCCCTGAAACACACTTTAAAGGAAGTTAAAACTATTAAAGCTCAAATTCAGAAGTTCTTAATCAGGGTTAAATGAGGCTCTTGCTCACATCTGAGCTGAAGAAGCGTCGCAACTTTTGGTGTTTTCAGTGACGCAGATTCAGAAACGGCCCAAATCTTTTATCTACATATTTATAAAAACCGTTTTCACGATCAACGTTCATCTTTATAACTAAAAAGACGTTTTTAAGGATGACCTGGACGGTAAAAATAATTGAATAGTAAAATACAAAATGTTCTGACGTCAAAGTGACGTGACGTCATAGTGGCAGTTGCAGTTAGATAAATGACTCGGCGTTTTGGCCTCTTCACCTGAATCAAACCTGCAGCTTCTCCAGTCAAATGTGGTGCGGTGGCTCTGGGCCGGCGGTCTGAGGCTGTGTTGTGTTCCAGGTGGTGGGGGCGGTCATCCTGGGGCTCACGCTGCTGTCCCAGGTGGTCATCAGCAGCCATGGGGGAGACCAGGTCGAAGGCCGCACTGCCGGCCTCATCATCCTTTACATCATGGGCAGCGTTACCATGGTGATCGCCATCCTGGGAGCCTATGGGGCGCACAAAGAGAACCGAGTGTGTCTGATTGTGGTGAGTACAGGCGCAGATCCCGGAGGAAGACCGGAGTTCCACAGAACAGCTGTTCACCTGTGTCTTGCTGTCTTGGGCAGTTCCTGGTGTGTATGGTGATCGGGAGTCTGATCACACTCCGTACTGGGATCCCTGCTGTCATCGCCCGCTCACAGGTGGCCACGCCCCCTCGCCATTCAACTGACTCGCTAGCAACCTCAGGTGACTGACACGTGTGTGTGTGTGTGTGTAGATTGAGGGCCTGTTGCGTGAGAAGTTCAGCGAGCTGGTGCCTCTGGACAAAGCCCCGTCAGATGTGAGGGACATGGCTGATGAGCTGCAGAAGGAGGTGAGGCCCTTTCAGGACCTTTGGGGACCTTTCAGGACCTTCCCTCTTCAGACCAGAGCCCCTCTGATGGGAGCAAACTCTGGGTCTGTGGGACATGGACAGGCCTGTTGAGCAGGTTCCGCCAGATCTTTGCTTCCATTTGTATCTCCATCAGCTTTCTTCTTCTGTGGTGTTCAGCTCCACTGCTGTGGCCTGTTCAGTTACAAGGACTGGGAGGAAGAGATCCCAGACTCCTGTGTGTGCAGAGACGACACGGAGAGCGAGTGTCAGCAGATCAACTACAGGGTGAGACGTGCACACAACGCACACACGCACACACACACACACACACACGGCTTTAAATTCTAACCTCTGTGTCGTGTTCAGATCTTGATGTCACAGTCCATCTACAGCAAGGTGAGTTCTGGCACTTGTGTTTCTCTTTGTTTGATGATGGCGTCTAAGGTCACGTGACTTCCTGTTGCAGCCCTGCTTCCCCATCATTGTCTACTTCGTCCTGCTGTTTGCTGACATCATGCTCGGTGTGATCTTCTCTCTGGCCGTTCTGGCGGTAAGACTAAGATGTTGCATTAACTAGTTGTCATTTTTGTTGTAACCTGAGATTATACGTTGAACAAAAAGCAGGAAGTGACGTCAACGGTACCTTAGCTTGATCCTGTCGGCGCACCTTTTGCTGACTCCTCCCCCTGTCGTGCAGATTCTGGGCGTGACCCTGTCGTCCATCATGCTCCACCAGATGAGGTACCCGGCCCGAGCCCACGCCGTCCTGACGTTGCCGGCCATCTTCACCACGGCCCCGCCCAAGTACCAGGAGCTGCAGTCTGCTCCCCTGTACTAGCGCTCCTGGAGGAGCCGGAGGGTTCTGGTGGTTCTGGGAGTCCTTCAGGGAGTCGCTATGCAACGCCTCGGCTTGGAGGTCTAAAGACTTGTTTGTGCTGCTTTGGCCATAATCAGATGTTTTTCTATTGTGATGTTTTCTGTTCCGGTACCTCGATGATCAGCAGTCTGGGCTCAGAATATTTAGATGAGGGAACTCTTTTTCACCTTTTTCTTGTTAATGTAACTCCAAAGATTTAATTAAAAAAAACTAAAACTGATTCTTGACTCTTTCTGGAGCTCATACTGGGTCCAAGGTAACCAACAAATGGAACCTTTGATTGGACGACCCGGAACGTGGCTGCTGCATATTATGGGGTTGAAAAGTGGGCGGGGTCAGTGATTAATTATCCAATCAGGAGGGGAGCCGTCACTCAGGACTCATGGTCAGCCTGGACCAGAACCCCAAGGCTGTGTTCCCAGTTCAGCACTGGGTTTGTATCTACGCCGGGTCCCACCTGGGCTCTGTGAGCCGGTTCTGCTCGTCTGTGAACCGGGCCGTGATGACGGACGAATAAACGTGAATGTTTGAGACAAGAACAGGGACAGGAAATGAGCGCGACACCTTTAAAGCAGAATTTCTGTATTATCTTTACAAAAGCATCAACACCAGCAGTTTTCAACATTACATTTCCAAAGTGTGCTGATTTTATTCCTTTAAACCCACATTTGAAACCGATGCGTTACTCTTGTGCGTCCAGCTGCAGGAAGCAGCGAGGAGCCACGTTGCTGCTCTAACGAACCTGTTTCTAACTTCTGGATTTACAGGAAACGTTGCTGATTTTCCCTCCATTACAATTCAAACAAAACAGGGAAAAATGACGGCCTCCACTTTTCCAGTGACTCTGATCATCTTCAGCCGGACGGGAAAGAACAGAAGAGCTCAGATCAGAAGTTCACTCCAGACAGTCACCGTTCAGCTTTTTAATTCTTTAAAAGAAAAACTTCCACAGAAACCAATCATGCCGTTTTATTTATGTGAGAGTGTGTGTGTGTGTGTGTGTGTGTGTGTGTGTGTGTGTGTGAGGAACAAAAGGATGAAAGCAGCTGCTCAACATTGACAAACACATTCGGGACTTAAAGTATTAGTTCGTTAATCAATAACTTATCAATATTTAAACGTGTTAAGTCATTTAAGTAAATGTTGGCGAAAATCATGAAAATTGCCTTATCTGTTGATTTTTCTTCAGTTTGTATGAACTTTAGGTATATGTAGCAAGTTTATGGAGATTTCCCGGAATAAATAATAAATGCTAATTGAGTTTGTAATGGAATCATCAACCACGCAAACAGCAACAAGTCTTTGATGTTTACTCAGGTTTTCTAATTTCTCACCCTTCGTGAACAAAAACAACAGAAATTGATAAATGCTTCTAATGGTTTTACTGCAGTTTACTTGCAGTCCAGCAGAGGGCGCACTGTTCTAATCAATGCTTGTTTGTGTGCGTGTCCTGTCAAACTCTTTTCAATGGAAGGCATAACACTAAATGATGTCACATGTTCTTCTGCAGCAACAACAGAAGTGTGTGTGTGTGTGTGTGTGGTGTGTGTGTGTGTGTGTTAGCCAGAGGAGCAACACCCCCCAGCAGGTGCAGCCTGTGGCTCATCATCAACGATCTGGACGCCCCTCCTGTTGGATGTGGACTGGCTGGCTCCGTTTCCCTTCATCCTCTCCTCGGCCTGAGCCGTCTCCATCATCCCTGACAACAGACATCCCAGCTCAAACACAACTCTCCCAGCAGGAAGCTCTTCTCTGAAGGAGCTCCAGGACAGCGACGTCACTTCCTGTTTGTCTTACGTTTACAGAGATCCAGGAAGAGCTCCTCGATGCCTTTATTCAACTTGGCTGATGTGTAGTAGTGTTTGGCTCCCACCGACTCTGCGTAACTATGACAACACACCGTAACTGTCACCATCATCATCATCGCATCATCATCATTGCATCATCATCATCATCACCTCTCAGCTTCCTCCACTGAAACATGTCTCTCTTTTTCCAAGTCGATTTTATTCCCTGCAGACAGAAGAAACAGACTTAGTCAGCTTTGACCACAACGTGTGTGTGTGTGTGTGTGTGGGTGTGTGTGTGTGTGTGTGTGTGTGTTGGCACCCATAACTCACCTACTATACATAAACAAATGTCATTGCCCAACATTTTCCTCAGTTCCTTCACCCAGTTCTTCACCTTTAAACACAAACAGATGGAACAGGAGTGTGAGGAAGCTCAGCAGGAGCGCACGAGAGTTCGCACGAGAGTTCGCACGAGAGTTCGCACGAGAGTTCGCACGAGAGTTCGCACGAGAGTTCGCACTCGTCACCTTCTGAAAGGAGTCTTCGTCCGTGACGTCGTACACCAGGATGGCGCCGTTGGAGTCTCTGTAGTAGATGGGACCAAGCGCGTGGAAGCGCTCCTGACCCGCTGTGTCCTACACACACAGGTATAACCCTACATAAGAGGGGGGGTGTGTGTGTGGGGGGGGTGTGTGGGTGGGTGTGGGTGTGTGTGTGTGGGTGTGGTGTGTGTGTGTGTGGTGTGTGTGGGTGTGTGGTGTGTGTGGGTGTGTGGGTGTGTGGGTGGGTGTGGGTGTGTGTGTGTGGGGGGGGTGTGTGTGTGGGTGTGTGGGTGGGTGTGTGTGTGAGTGGGTGTGTGTGGGTGGGTGTGAGTGGGTGTGTGTGAGTGGGTGTGTGTGAGTGGGTTGTGTGTGAGTGGGTTGTGTGAGTGGGTGTGTGTGGTGTGTGGTGTGTGTGTGAGTGGGTGTGTGTGTGGGTGTGTGTGGGTGTGTGGTGTGTGTGTGGGTGTGTGTGTGTGTGTGGTGTGTGTGTGTGTGTGTGTGTGTGTGAGGTACCCAGATGGCCAGATTGACTCTCTTTCCTGTGATGTTGAGCTTCTTGGTGAGGAACGATGCCTGCAGAGATAAATTGGGATTATTGATCAATCCTTGCAGATGTGACTGTTACTATGGTAACGAGCAGCGATACCGCTGCCACTCCTGACAACGGTTACTACAGACACGGAGCAACTATTCACATATTTGTACTATTGTACTAAAGAATATATGAAAACGCAACTGGAAGTCAAAGCTGTGGTAATCGTGCACGCGCACATGCACGAGTGTTGTCATGACGCCGTGTCAGATTAACATACTTTGTTCTTTAATCTGAGCTGATGCTGCTCACGTGTCACTAAACTAAAAGGATTTACGCAGAAATCGAAACATTAACTCTGCCGGGAGGAAAAAACAACAGTTACAGCTGTGAAAACACAGAAAGTTCAAAGGTCAAAGGGCGTCTGGGTGAACGTTCAAGGACGGCGTGATTTAGACATCCAGGACAGACGGACGGAGATAAAGACACCAGACAAGATGTCCTCACTCTGATAGGAAAACACGTGTCGGTCCTCCAATGTAGCATGTACAGGAACACACACACACACACACACACAGGATCAGTGCTCTTCATGGCTACAATCCCACAATGCACCAGGAGGAGGACCAGGGCAGAGTGATGCATTCTGGGAGTTGGTCCCTCTTCCTGGTCTGTGAAGGGATCAGCTGGATCCGATGTGACCGGCTTCCCTCTGGTCATGTGACCGCCCTGCTGGTCATGTGACCGCCCTGCTGGTCAGCACTTACATGACCTCAGCTTCATCCTCCCATCACACACACGTGCACGTGCGCGTGCACACACAGGGGTCTTCACTGTGCTACCAACCTATTTCCTTTATCAGTTCCTTTCATCCCAACCATCATTTTAGGGTTGTTTGGTGACGGGTTATGACATCACTAACTGACAGTTTATAGTTACTAAATCAGACGGATTGAACAGGTTTGAAAATAATTCATCAATATTCCGTCCTGAAGTTTCCAACGTTAAGGATGCAGGAGCTGAAGAAACCGACAGGCAGTGAACGCAACGTTTCCAACAGCAGGAAGTGGCTGAAACGCTGCCTCTCACTTCCTGGACTTCAGACCCACGACAGCAGTCGGCCGCAGCACTTTCACACCCGCCCCGATTCCACCGGTTCCACCGATTTCACACACGTTTAAAGCGCCGAAGTCTGACAGAACGGCTGCACATGTGACCAGGCTGAGGACACGGCGCCTGACTGGGCTTCCACGGTTCCGACTGGTTTTCCACGGTTCCGACTGGTCTTCCATGGTTCCGACTGGGCTTCCACGGTTCCGACTGGGCTTCCACGGTTCCGACTGGGCTTCCACGGTTCCGACTGGTTTTCCACGGTTCCGACTGGTCTTCAACGGTTCCGACTGGGCTTCCACGGTTCTGTCCGACTGGTCTTCCACGGTTCCGATTGGGCTTCCACGGTTCCGACTGGGCTTCCACGGTTCCGACTGGTCTTCCACGGTTCCGACTGGGCTTCCACGGCCTCATCAGCACCAGCTACCAGCTCGTTTTAAGCTGAGGCTGTTTCAGGCTGTAATTAACACCTCCTGCAGCAGAACATCAGAACCTGGAGAAGGTATCTGGCACCATCCCCTCTGGTCAGACCCATCAGACCCGTCAGCAGGTCGGAGCAAACCGTCTTCCTCAGCATGTTAAATGGTACCGGGTTATTTAATACAACTAACTAAAGGCCTAAAGGTCACACCTGGGGGCAGGTGGCCTCTGACCCCGCTCCCCCGGCCCGGCCCGGCCCGGCCCCGGTGGTGCCGCGGGGCCACACAGCAGCTCCTCCGAACATCTCCTCAACCCTCCGCAGACATGGCTCCAGTAATCGGACCCATTGGCGGTCATGGCTCGGAGCCAGCCTGGCCTGGAGTCGCGACCCAGCGGCTCTTACCTGTAGCGTTGTGATGTGTTTGTCGTTGAACTTGTTCTCGCAGTACCGAAGGACCAGCGACGTCTTCCCGACGCAACCTTCCCCCAACAGCACCGCCTTAAACGAGTAGGTCTTCCCGCTCGCCCCTGCAGCCGCCATCGCTGGTGGACTGTTCTGGAGAGGTCCACGGAATGTCCAAAACAAGCTGCGCGGAGTTCGGGGCTGCTAATGCTAACAAACCGCGTCGGAACCGAAGTCCTGCGTAGCTCACATCAGCTTCCGTCTCTGGAAAAACAGCTCAAATCAAGGCGAAACCGCCTCGACAGCATAAGAGAGGCGCACTGGCATCGACGCGGAGCTGGAGGTGGCGCTGGCGGCTCTCACGGTTCGGCTGACGGCCGCTTCCACCGATACGTTTGCTGCTTGTTGCCCAACTAATGGCGTCTGTTTCAGCTAGGAGTTAGCCGGCTAGCGCTTCCGAAGATCGTCTGTGCTATGACTGATGGTCCACTACTCCCTCTAGTGCGAAGTGAAAAATCAACTCCTTTTTATCTAGCACTTGCTCTTTCCCCTGATAAATCATGTTTGTTCTGAAGTTATATTATTAATCACTACTTATTCACTCACAAGCAAGAACACGATTTTATTGCTTTTGTTGTTCTTGGACCATAAGCGCAGCCTGGATGAAGCGGCGAGAAGTACGGCAGAGTGAGAGGTCTCCTCAGCTTTCTCCTCTTTGCAGCATCACATGACCACATCGCTGCCTGGCGCGGCCCTCGGGTCTGCTGGGGGTTTCTGACGTTTCCCAACAGACAAAAACATTGTTTAATATGATTTAAACTGTGTCGTTTGGGGGAAAATGAGCACAATTGGGAATGAATGGAGGCTGATTTACACGAATGTTATTAAATAAGCATGTGACGGTATGTGTTCTTGTTTATTCCAAGTTTTAAAAGAAGAAACAACTACACTAATAACTACAATGACAACAGCAACAACGAGATTAATAATATTAATGATAGCAATACATTATCAGATGTGGGAATTATTTGGACAGCGAATTAAGATTCATTTCTTCCTTAGAATATTCCTAACAGGTTAAAAAAAACATAGTAAAGGCACAAGCGCATATTGTAGACTGATTTATCTCAGTGTAGAAACAAAGAACAGTTATTTTCAATGAAGTTATTTATTTTTATGACGTGATTTATTGACTAAAATGGTCGAGATGTAGGACCACGAGTTCACCGCCAGGCGGCAGTGTGCGACTGAATTGAGAGTATTGGCATCATATTTGGATTAAAATCTATAAAATTCAAATTTAATTATTGGATACTGGATATGCTATAAAAATAACAATAATAAAATAATAAAATGGCATCCAAGACAGACAGAAATGGCATTTTTGGTAGTAAAAACGGAGCATTTCTATCAGTTTAAATCATTTCTAATGAACTGGTGTCATTAAACTGGTAAAATGCTTCACGACAGCGGGAATCTGCTGGGATTCCTCACGAGTTTGCTGGTTCTTGACAGATTACAGATCTGTGATTAATCAACTCCATCATTGACAATAATAGTTGTGGAATCCGCTCAGATAAGAAACAAGAACGTTACTCTTCCTCCCAAAAAGTAATAAACTACAAGAATGAGAATCTTTCAGTAATCTTCTCGTTCTTTTACTCTCTTAACATTTTCCTGTTTGTCTGGAATTGATTTTTTTTAATGGTTAAAATTAACTTTGATTCTGAGTTTTTGTATCAACACAGTGAAACACTGCTGTGACCCCCCTCCCACACACACGCACACACACACGCACGCACACACTCCTGCAGTGTTGAAGCACGCGTGCAGTCTGGAAAGCGACCAAACTGCAGCCTTCAACTCGAAGCACCTGAACTTTAATTTCGCCGTTTAAACCCGGATTAAGTTAATCTGATCAGGTTCCGGAGAGGTCGCAGCGCCCTGAAACACACCCTGATCCGGATCCCAGGCTCCGGCTTCTCTCTGCCTTCTCAGGATTTTGAGGTATTTTGGGGAAACTTTTGTCCACAAACTTGAGGCTCCGGGGCGCAGCAGCAGCGGAGACATGCCGGGGTCTGCGGCTCTCTTGGCCGCATTTGCTGTCTTCACGGCCGCTTCCAGGAGCTCCTGGGTCGGCGCGGAGATGCGGAGCTCCACGCTGCCACCGCCGGGGGAGACCTCCGGGGACCGAGGCGGCTGCCCTGGCCGCTGTCGGTGC